>NW_006800321.1:108747-131369 GCF_000485575.1 Poecilia formosa | reverse complement strand
TAATAATAATAATAATAATAATAATCATGGGTGATCGGTATCGGTATCGGCAGGAAAAAACCTGATCGGCACATCCCTACTGAAAACTATTAAGAATCAAGAGCAATTTGCTGGTTATTTAACCATCTACATCAGGACACTTGTTAAGTAGTGCAACTTTATCTCTACTGCACACAACAACTGAATTTAATCATATTTTAAAATCATTGGTATCTGTTGTTGCTCTCATGGAACCAACACTACTTTTAGTTTTGGTCTAGTTTTGGGCGGAGACTCTGGCCACGAAAAGAGCTGCTCGTTTACATGAATCAAAATTCTTATAACATTACCATAATTACCCAGTTTGTGACACTGTAAGCCAATTTAAGTGGCTAAATACATTATTGCAAACCAGAATTTTAAACAGTCTAGTTCAGGGGCCCCCAAGTCCAGTTCTCAAGAGCTACCATCCTGTAACATTTAGATGCATCTCTGCTTCAAAATGTCTGAATTCCCTCACCAGCATTCATTCCTCTCTGCAATAGGTTGGTAACGAGCAGTTTATTTGATCCAGGTGTGTTTGAGCAGAGACGCATCTAAAAGTTGCAGGATGATGTCTCTTGAGGACTGGACGTGAGGACCCCTGATCTAGTTTATTTGTGTAGCACATTTCAGCCACAAAGCAGTTCAAATATCATAAAAAACAAAAATAAAAAGTCCTAAAAACATAATCACCAATTGAGAAACCAGTAACAAACATTACATTTTGTCGAGTGCCATCATCAATACACATCGAATATGTTGGTCCATGTTTGATTTATTATTAATCAAAAGTAACTCTAACAGGGTTCTTAGTCTTGATTTAAAGGAACTCGGTGTTTCAGCCGTTTTGCAGTTTTCTGCAAGTTTGTTTTAAATTTCTAAGTGTTATTCAGTTTTAATGCATCAAATTTACATTTTTTTTTTAATATCATGTTGCATCACCAAAAACATCAGAAAATATTTTCTGCAGAATTGCTGCCAATTCAGAGAACAGAGATAAAAAAAGTGACAAAAACAAACAGAACCAGATCACATGATGTTCCACATCATGGGCCCCAGCAGCTAGAACCCTGTGATGTCACTTCCTCCATAAGGAGCTGTAAACAGTTCAGACTGAACTATATGCAGATGATCTCTACTGAGCTGGGATTTCTGGTTCTTTATCTTGAAGTTTATTAGGAAAGTCAAATGAACAGCTGGGTTGTCTTTAATTTGTGTTTTGCTTTAATAACACTAACATCACCTGAAGGTATCAATAATTAATCTTCCTCCTGTGGGCGCTGTGGTGGCGCAAGGGCAAAGAACAACCCACATATGGAGGCCTTGGTCGCTGGGTCGATTCCTGGCCTGGTGACATTTGCTGCATGTCTTCCCCCTCTCTCATTGCCCTGTTTCCAGTTGAACTACTTTCAAATAAAGGCCACTAGAGCCAATAATAATAATTTAAAAAAGAAAAAAAATAATCTTCTTAATGCTGGTTTTTATATTTCAGGTCTTCCCAATTCAGTTTTTTTTTTTTTTTTTTTTCAGTATGGAGGACTTAACAGATCCAGAGCAGGTCAGGACGGATCCTAAATGTGACCGGACGGTGTCTCTGTACGGCTTCCTGAGAGGGGCACATCTGAAAAACAAAGGCCAGGTCCACATCCCAGGTGCGCTCAGCAGAGCTGTGATGTGTTCAGGCCTGAAAACCTTCACACATTCACCCTGGGGGTCTGATCATTTCATCATATGCCTAGGCTCAGAGTGTTTTACCAGTAAGCCATACTGGTGGGAATCTCTTTTCACTTTGAGATTCACTTCTGATTCAATTATGATGCATGTCTCATATCAATGATGCAAAAGCCTGATAAAATGTGACTTGGATGTTCAGACCGCAGATGCTTTGAGAATTATCAGATAAGAATCTGATTTAGTTCCACATATGGAAGTGGCTCAGATCACAGATCGCTCTGATGGGTGCGAAGGTCAGGTAAAGGTCATGTTTGCCTGCTGTGTGAATGTAGCCTAGCACACATAGTTCAATCTAAGTCAAGGCTTTGCATTGGAAAGCTAACCTGCTGCTGTAATGTGGTGTCTGAGGACAGGTGTAGGAGACTTCCAGGTGGGAGACGTGGGCTTCCTGTCCGACCCGTGTCCACTTCCTGACGCTCGGAAGAAGAGAGCTCTGAATGAGAAGGAGCGCCTGCTGTACGCTCCCATGGCGGGGGTTGGGGGGCTGGTTTATGACAAGGACGCCGTCTACATCGACCTGCCTGCCAGCCACGTCAACCAGCTGCAGGTACATGCTGCTTCATGAAAGGTCTGAGCATTTCAGTATGACCACCTGGCCTCTGCTCACTGTCCTGCCTGCTGGGTAACAGGAGGAGGCGCGCCCCACCACGGAGCTGGTCCAGTCTCTCATTGACACACATTCTACTCTGGACACCAAGATGGCTGCCAGTAAGGTGTCTCTGTTCACTGGCTCAGCCACTCTGGACCCGACACACATCAGCCAACACCAACACACCAGGTCTGTTCTCACATGGTGTACTGATGCATCTGTCTGCTTCATGTAAACTCTCTCTCACACATAAACACACACGCACACCCTCGGATACCTATCATAATAATGATACTAATCAACTGTGTGTGTGTTAGGGAGAAGGAGATGCTTGAGGAACAAAGTGTCTGGGATCCCACCACCAACAGAGAGCGAAGGAAGGTGATTTTCACCCAGGAGGAGGAGGAAGATGTCAGCGAGGAAGATGATAGCGAAGGCAGTGACCAGGCTGATGATGAAGATGATGTTGAATGTGAAGAGACGGCAGCAGGTGGTGCTCCACCCCAGAAGAAGCAGAAGCTGAAGGCAGAGACGGGAAGATCAGGAAGCTGTGCTGAGCTGCCGGCGTTTGCAGACAGCGAAGACGAGCTGGAGATGAGTGAAGAGGAAGAGGAGGCAGGAACACCCGGAGACTCTGGTCATAGTTCTGAAGAGAATGAAGAATCAGAGGATGAGCTTACTGATGATGATGATGATGGAGGTGAAGAGCTGGGCAAGCAGCATTCTGAAAAAGAGAGTGAGGAGGAGATGGAGGAGCAGGGTAAATATCCTGGGTCCTTTAGATCTGCTTCAGTTTCCTCCACATGTTCACTGTATTAATATGTTTCTCTTTGAGCCTTTAGATATCGAGTAGCTGAGAGTTTTCTTTACTGATTTATTTATTTATGTTTTATTTTTTCATTTTAATTGCTGCTGTATGCCAGTCAAAGCTATTAGATTTTGTCTCTGAAGGAGACCTGTAAAGGTTCTGACATGCTTCAAATGAAGCCCATGTTCAGTCACAT
The DNA here is from genome assembly GCF_000485575.1 of Poecilia formosa. Taxonomy (NCBI): domain Eukaryota; kingdom Metazoa; phylum Chordata; class Actinopteri; order Cyprinodontiformes; family Poeciliidae; genus Poecilia; species Poecilia formosa. Next base: position 128,021 of record NW_006800321.1, on the reverse strand, counting down.
AGATTCAGGACTGTTGTATTCGCTGACACATTCATACTGGGCCCAGGCCACCAGGGACCTCCCCTCCCTCACTCCATCCTCCTGATTGACCCGGTTCTGCCAACAGGATCGGCCACTGACCTGCAGGGACTTTGTGTTTTCTCTTCATGCTTTAACTCTCCGTTCACACTCACAGGGGCTCTCAAATGGAAGGAGGGTCTGCAACAGAAAGCAGCGGAGGCGTTCCTACGGCAACAAGAAGCTGCCCCAAATCTGAGAAAACTTGTTTATGGTTCAGGTACGCAGTCTGGTTTCATTTCTTCAGATAATAAATCCGTCGATTTATGATTGACCCTTTGTGACTCATTTATGAACATCTAGTAGGCCGTGGCAGTCAATCAGTAACAACATATCACCATAAGCATGTGGCCAATAGATAATGCATACGTTTTAATAATCAGTAATTTCACTGAACTCTGACCTCTGCACAGCATTCTGGGGGATGGAAGCAGAGGAAAAGCTTTAGCTGCTTCACCTCTCACAGCCAGCTAAGCAGCTAAGTGTTACCTAGCAACAACCTGTTGAGTAACTTGCTCAGCAGGAATTTCAGGTTTCACTGCCGTGCCTCATAGCTGGTAATAAAAAAAACAAACAAAAAACATAATGAGGAGAGAAAATTGTGGATAAAACAGGAATGGTCACGCCACCAGTTTGGCAATATTTTGGATATTTAAAACAAGAAAATAAGTAATCATTTCATCATATGAAATGTTTATATTGTGATATGTTTTCTAACATCTACACAGTGTGGCTCTCTGAAGGATGTCTCAAACCCACTGGCTTTGTTTTGCAGTTGTCGAGGTGACGGAATCAGAGGAAGAGGAGGAGGAACTGGGAGGGCTGTTCAGAGTCAGCCGACTGCAGAAAAGCAAAAAGCTCCAGGCGAACGCTCTGGACTGCTCCCGTTTCCACGCCGACACTGGCCACGACTGGGATGTCCAAGAGGTCAACTTCTACCTGCTTTGTCCACACTGAGGCTGCTGAGCTGGTGGCCTACAGAATGCAGCCATGTTGATATGGAATGTTGTGTGTTTCAGGTGCTGGACTCCATCAGGGACTGCTTTGTTACGGGGAAGTGGGAGGAGGGCCAGGATGCAGCCACGCTGCTGAAACAAGACGGTAGGAAGAGTTCAGCAACAGAAACTCGCTCTGCTCTACATCATGCTCTTATTAGGGGGAGCACCAATTTCCTTAATTTCAGGAGATTGGTGATTGACTGGAAATTACATGTAAAGCTGATCTCATACACCGATCTTACCTTCCTCAGCAGAAGTCTAAAACTCAATCATAGTTTTCTATTGCTCTGATAGTCCCACCCAACAGTGTTTTTTGGGTGTTTATCTCCGTAGTGCTTCCATTGTGTTCCTTTCTGTCCTGTGATTACTATTGATATTATTCCCACAATACAGAAGATGAACTGATATGAGTGGTCTGTATGCTTTGTTTAGAAGAGCTGTATGGGGACTTTGAAGATCTGGAGACAGGAGAAGTCCATGTGAGCCAGCCTCAGGTACGGGATGCAGCAGCGCCAGATGTGACCGTTTGTGTTTGAAGAACCCAGTTTGTTTTCCTCCAGAGGCTTGCATGTCTTCACATTTTGAACTTCTGTGTGATGTAATGTACCATCAGAACCAATGAAAGAATCCAAAAACAAAACAAGACAGGAAAAATAGTTTAATATAGTTGTAGTTATTCAGGAGGTGTATTTAGCTGTCATGACGGACAGTAATAATCTCATTTACTATTATGTTTCATCCTTTGAAAAGATGCTGAGGTTCTTCAGCTTTTACTGCTGAAGAGCCAGAGGTCAGGTCAGGTCAGCTCTGTGACGGGTTGATGAGGGCTGCTGTCCATCTTCAACTGGAAATACTCATGATGGGACCAGCAGATCAGGGTTTACTGGTGCAGATTGACCATCTCAACAGTTGTCCTAACCCACCGTGTGATCTCCAGGATACACAGGACGACGATGATGATGATGATGATGAAGAGCCCCAGGTGAAGATGGATGATGAAGAGGTTCAAAAGAACAAACGTTTGGAGAAGAAACGCCGACTGAAGGAACGGTTCAACTCCGAGTATGATGACGGAGACGCCACATACTTTGACGACCTGAAGGAGGAGCTGCAGAAGCAGGCAGAGGTACAGCTACCAGTCTGACTGACTGACTGGTTGCTGCTTCCAGTCTGACTGACTGGTTCCTGTCTGTCTTCCTGTTGACACCCAGCTGAACAGAGCGGCGTTTGGGGACATGGACGATGAGAGCAGGGTTCAGTATGAAGGCTTCCGACCTGGAATGTACATCCGGGTGGAAATTGGCTCTTTGCCGTGTGAGTTTGTGACAAACTTTGATGCCCATTATCCCATAATCCTTGGTGGGCTGGGCTCCAGCGAAGGCAACTTAGGATATCTCCAGGTATGTACACACACTGTCAGCTGACAACATGCACCTTTACCCAGATGAAGCAGTGTGTATTATCTTTAGGTGTTTCTAAACCGCCGAGTCCATGGTTGAAGTGTGTTGGATGGAGTTGCTTTCTGCAGCATGGACAAAAAAGGATTCCTAATTAACTGTGTGTGTGTTTGTGTGTGTGAGCCAGATGCGACTAAAGAAACACAGATGGTACGAGCGGATCCTGAAGACGAAGGATCCTCTGATCTTCTCCTTGGGCTGGCGCCGCTTCCAGACCATCCCTCTGTTTCACATGGAAGATCACAACGGGCGCCACCGCCTGCTCAAGTACACGCCACAGCACATGCACTGTGGAGCCTCCATCTGGGGTGAGGCGCTGCTGCTCTGTGCAAAAGAAAGTTCCACTCATCATTGAATCTGTTTGAAACTGATGACAACTGGCTTCATTCAGATTTAATGGTCGCTCTGTGTTTTTCAGTGGATGGGTAGAAACTAAAATTGTCATCTGTTTTTACACATTCAATTGCAATTAATCACTCAGTTTAAGTAATATTCAACATTCTGAACAGAAAACCCACATCATGCCATCACACTTCAAACAGATGAATAGATGGAACAATTTCTCCAGTGAGAAAAATCGCTGACTGTGCAGGATTTCCCCCAGTGGCTTACCCCCCTGCCAGGCTAAGCATTGCTTGTTTTTATTTTAAATATATATATTTATATACCAGTGACCCCAGACTGTATGTGTATTTGCTGTGCTCTGCACTGCGAACTTCACCAGCAGAGCTGAGGTGTTTCTGAAAGACTGGTTTATAGTTGGTGCATTGAACAGATGGGGGCGCACTAATCACTCGTGTGCTGTGGCAGCTGCACCCCTGAAGTTCACCTCAGCGTGGTTTGCATGTGCCGTCTTCCACTCAAACTGGATGATTTGGAAGGCATTGTTGCAGAGAAGCTTCACCTGTATCGGCATTTCTACTAACCCCTCATGTTTCTTCAGATAATACTGCACCAAGGTAATTATCAAATTTAAAAGCCTCAGCATTTCCTCTGCTTGTGCAAGCTCAATGTGAACCACAAATAGCTGTGCTGTTAAAGGTGCAGGTTTAACTTGCAGTGACAATGATACCTCTGTGTGAACAATGGACTATGTGTAGCTTGTGCTTTTGCATCTCAACACGCTCGCCCATCGCTCAACTCTGTCTGCGCTGCAAATTGATAGTTTATTTATAATTTCCCAGGTGATGGTGGATGTCTTGCCCACCTCTTAGTGTTACAGCATTCTGTTTTATTTGCAGCAGCACAATGCCTCAAACTGTACAGAGGGCTCTACTCCACTTGTCAGCCAGATTTCAGTGTGCGGCCGTGGAAGAACGGAAATCGGAAAAATCTGTCCCATTAAGAGCAGGCAACCAAAATCAGTGTCCTCTTTGCACTCTGTCACAAAATAGAAAAAGCTGGTCTAAATGTGACCAGTATTTGTGTTTGATAATCCACTGGCTGATTACTTTGTTTGAATTTTAGCTGAAGTACAAAAAAATGTGTTTTAATTGTGTTTTTGTTTGTCGTTTAAGACTATAGTTTAAAGTATTGTAAACAATATCTTTCAGTAACATAATTACTCAATGTTTTTACATTTCCTGTCAACTTAGCATTTTTAATATGAAAACATGGCGGTTGCCATGGTGCCCTGACCACCAGACTTGACAAGGTTTCTGGGGGAAACCCTGCTGTGGCTCAAATGACTACATATTCAGTTCAAATTAATTTCTGTATTCACATTAAATGTCGTCAAGGAACTTAAAAAAGATCATTTTTATTCAATCATGCATACATTCCAGCTGATCCTAGTTGTCAAACAGTGCAGTGTGCTCAATTAATTGCTCAAAGTAGATTCTAAAGTTTCTAAGGAAACCCAGCAGATATAACCCAGGATAATTAAGACCTTACACGACAGGCAATATTTCAAGTGAATCTGTACTCTGGTAGAAGGTTTTCTATTTTTAAATATCCAAACATTCAAACATTGTGATTTTAAAAGTCCTTTTCTCTGGGCTTGTCTCTTCAAAGGTCCCATCACACCCCAGGGTTCTGGTTTCCTGGCTGTGCAGTCAGTGACTGGATCTAAGGTAAGACTGACTCCATGTTGATAAACTACAATCTGCTCTAGATTCTCAATATATTTCACAATCTCTATTTTCCAGGTTTGGTAAAAAAAAAATTCTTGATTCCTTTAAAATATGTTTTTAGCTGTGCAGTTTTCATACTCCCTTTTTTTTTTTTTTTTTGTCTGCAGGCCAGTTTTCGTATCGCGGCCACTGGAGTCATTCTGGATCTGGACAAGTCAGTGACTATAGTGAAGAAGCTCAAGCTGATTGGATATCCATTCAAGATCTTTAAGAATACCTGCTTTGTTAAGGTGGGAACATGTTCTGTGTATTTACACACACCAGCTCACCAGCAGGCCTACTGTGTCCTTGTAGCAGGTCTAATGTTTCTCTGTTGCTCAGGGAATGTTCAACACTGTGCTGGAGGTGGCCAAGTTTGAAGGAGCCTCGGTGCGAACCGTGTCAGGCATCAGGGGTCAGATCAAGAAGGCTCTGTCTTCACCTGCAGGAGCTTTCAGAGCCACATTTGAGGACCGACTGCTCATGAGTGGTGAGTGTTTCTATGGTGCACAGCTACTACTCATCTTCATCTCTACTGTTTGGTTTAGAGACTCTGAGGAATCCTAGCTGGGATCCTCTTCAGATGAGATGTGCAAACATTTCTAAAGTATGTATCAATTAACTGTGCTCTCAGGATCACACACACTTTCTACAAACAGAAAGTGTGTTTCTCTTTGCAGAACAGTTGAAGTAAACTCTGAGTTTTCTTCAGCTGCAGTGAATTCACCCTGCTGCTGTGTCCTCCAGACAGATACATCCACAACATACCAGATCAGTGCTGCTGAGTGGAAAAGTCAGTGTGACGTGCACACTGTGTGTTTTGGTTTGTGTGTGCAGACATCGTATTCCTACGCTCCTGGTACCCAGTGTCGGTCCCTCAGCTCTACAACCCCGTTACCTCTCTGCTGCTCCCTGCTGGTCAGAAGGACAGCTGGTCAGGCATGAGGACCCTGGGGCAGCTCAAACATGACCTGGGCATCCGCAACAAACCCAACCCTGACTCTCTGTACAAGGTACAACACACATCCTGGCAGCCTTCTGAACAGGTTGTCAAGGAGACGGAACATTTCATTCACTCAAACCTAGTCTGTTGCAGGGCTCCTCAACTCCAGGTCTCGAGGGCCCGTGTCCTGCAACATATAGATGTGTCTCTGCTTCAAAACACCGGAGTAATATAAAGTCATTAGCAGGAATACTGAGGAGGGGATTCAGGCTGCTGGACACAGGCCCTCAAGTCCTGGATTGAAGACACTGGTTCTCCCATGACCCAACTCTTGGGCTGTTATTCAGCAAGATGAGTTTTGAGGGAAGTGCGTCTTCCCAGTCATGTATATGCTTTATGCTACAGCCACATACACCAGTATGCAAGTTGCTTGGCAACCTATGGTTAAGTGTCTTTAAAATGTGACAGGAGGAAGCTGGAATCAAACCTGTAACTTTCTGATTGCAGAAGAACTGCTCTATCGCTGATCCACAGTCAGTTCAGAATGGATAAACTTTAATATTTAATTTTTGACACGAAAATGAAAAGTCTTAGGATATTTTCCTACCTGGTACATCGGTAGACTCTGGTTGATTGGGCACCACAGCTGGTACAGTTCTCTTCCACAGGGTTTTCTGTGGAAGATGTGTATATAAATATATATATATATAGGATAACATTTCCCTGATGTAGTGATTGGTTGTGAATCTCCATGTGGTTCCCTTCCAGCCGGTGGTTCGAGCTCCACGCCGCTTCAACCCCCTCCATATTCCCAAGGAGCTTCAGAAGGCCCTCCCCTTCAAGAGCAAACCCAAACAGCAGCAGCCCAAAGGAAAGACCCCCAAGGACCTCCAGAGGCCCAGCGTGATCCGAGAGCCGCATGAGAGGAAGGTGAGCACAACCGGACTGGATTGAAAAGGATTTCCACAAATTTATCTGTTACTTCAACTTCATTTAAGCTCCATATTGTATTTATTAAGACAAATCTGTTTTTATGTGAACTTCGGTATCTGACAATAAATGTCAGTGTACTTTGGCATCGTCTGGCCTTGTCTAGCAACGGTCCGGTCCCAACCTGTACTGTTCAGAAGCATCAATGCTACAGAATAAGATGGTAACACTTTATTTGACGGGGTGTGCATAAACATGACATAACGTTTCATGAACATGAAGGAGTCTTTATGAATGTCTGACTGGTGTCATGAAGTGTCATTCAGTAAATAAAGACACTTTAATGCAAAGTTGGCATTTTTAATGGACTTTCAAGGCAACTTTTAAAGCAACTCTGCATTAAAAGTGTCATTATATACCGAATGACACTTAATGAGAACATTCATAAAGACTCCTTCAAATAAAGCGTTACCAATAACATTTGTGGTTTATAATGCATATTATAATGAATATGGCAAAAAGCATATTGCCTGGCATTTCTTTATTACAAGATTCAGGTGAAAAATCTTATTTCAGTGAAGATATAAGGAGGGAGTGCTAAGCTAATATTTTAAGCTGTGTAATTGATTGATATGGCAATTATTTTATGGTATAATTTCATTTGGTATAGTGTAGGATTGCACAATATAAATGGCATAAGGGAGAAATGATAGAAATTTGTAGAGATCTGTAGTCTACAGGTTAACCATGGTAATGCTTGTTGATGACGTAACCAGCCTGTAACCGGCTGCATCGAAGCAGAGCGAGGGGGAAGCAGCATGGCTGAGAGTACAAAGAAAGGGCTTGTTAAAAGGCAGGTGCAAAAACATCAGTTATCTGGATCTGGTTCAGGTTTAACCACCGTTGGTCTTAGGGAGACTCTCAGGAGGAATGGGGTCAAAAAAAGTGAGGGGTAAAAGCGAGGGCGAAGTCAGTGCAACCCCTACAGGAGGCGCTCAAGGTAAAGCTTGCTGAATCCAGTGGACCCCATTTCTTAACACTCCCAGGGTTAGGGGAGATATCATGCTTAGACAGTGAGGAAGCACCGTAGGGCTGGGTGGTGACGGTCTGATGGTTTTTCCAAAACACCCTGTAGCACAGTGCAACACCACAGGACCTCAGAGTAAAACAGTTGTGAGGTTTTAATGGCCCTGTATCTTAAGCAGGGTTAAACAGTGAAACCAGGAGCAGGAAAGTCTAGTCTGCAGTGTGTGGAAGAGATAAAATACAAGCATTAAATCAGGGTTTCCCCCTGCGAATGGCAGCCCCCAGGCCCACCAGCCAGGCTAAGCATAGCTTGTTTTTGTTTTTATTTTTAAAAAAACCTGATGGCAGAATTATTCCAAAAGGGTGGGTTTGTAGTTGATGCATTTAACAGGTCACAAAGCCAGATCACACCACTGGCACCTCCTTTCACTCAAACTTAGATATAACCTGTAGTTGTACTTTCAGAGGTACGCACTGAGCGTACAGTGACAATGATTTACCTTGACTGAACACAGAATTATGTGCAGTGTTTACATCTCAACACATTGAGATGTAAACACATCTGTGTCTGCGCGGATTAAGTCCATGCACATGTTCCTTGGCTAGACAGTGTGTTAGTGGTTAAGCGGTTCAGTGTGTATAGCAGATGTTTGCTGTTGCGACGGAAAATGACCTCAGGAGGGAAGCACGTCAAAATGCATCAACACAACAAATCTAATATGGTTCTGGTTCTGGTCTCGCTGTTGGACCACTGCTACTCGCTACTGGTGATAATATTTCACAGACGTAGTGCCGTTCAACCTGCAGTGAAATCTCACACAAACGTCTGTTTAAAGCTGCAGCATGTAACTTAAAAAAAAAAAAAGATTTTTCACTTCTATTAAAACTTTCACTATGTCCTAACATAAGACAGATGATGTCTGAAAAATAATCGATCTCCTCTGCCTCCTCCCTGTGTTCTTCAGAATTACTCCGCTCGGTCAGAAACAACCAATCAGAACCAGCATTAATCAGCCATGCTCTCAGGAAGTTTTGATTCAGTAAAACTCAGGATTGTTTATTTTGATGCAACCTGCGTTTGACTTTGAATGAATGTTTCTTTTTTCACTTGACATTATTTGATGCACGCAGTGTTATGATATTTACTTGACTCGTGAATAATTTATGGAACTGAGAGCCTTACTGTTAAATTTTATTTTACTGATTGCAGGTTTTTCAGTTGTCCTTTAGACTGAGTAGTTGCTGTATTGTCTGCAAGTATTTTGTATGTTTTATGTCTAAATTAGGTGAATTTATTACCAGATCATTTTTCCGTTTTGCCAGATCACATAGTAACATTTATACCTAAAGTGAAAAATTAAAAGCCAATCCATGTGATCAGTGGTGATCTGCAGCAAAAAACCTGGTCGGCGCGTCCCTAACGTGCATGGTTTGGTAAAGAGATGAAGACAAAACCTCAAATATTCAGTTGACCAATCCCTTGCTGAAAGTGAGTTAATGACATTCCTCTTAAACAGGATTTTCATTCTGTCTATAAAGTCTGAGTGGGTTCCACTGATATCAGCATTGGGTTATCTCTTTTCAAACACTAACCCTAACCCAGCTTATTGGCTTGTCCTCATGTTAAAAGATGACAGTTTCTTCTGGCCCTCTAGGTGGCAGCACTTCTCCATGCTCTGAGCACAGTCCACAATTACAAGAGGAAGAATGCCCACAAGGTGCAGCACGCCAAACACAAAGAGTTCCTCCAGCAAAAGGAGAAAGACGAGGAGGCTAAGCTGAAGAGGCAGAGGGAGGCTAAGAAGAAACTGTACAGAGTGATGGGTCAGAAGGACCAGAAGAAGCAGCGCTCCAGCCTGAAGGGAGCGCCCAGCGACCTCTAGCTCCCTCACTGGACCTGTGTGTCTGAACTCTGGAGAAATATGACGGACTGTTTTTATGTCTCCCTGGAGACAAGTAAGACCTGGTGTGAGCTCAGATCTTCTGTTTAGGTCTGCACATTATGGTCTCTGGTTTCATGACAATACTACAACTTTGTTCTACAGTGGAATAAAGAACTGCAACATCAGTATGAAGTGTGGATTTTTGAGACCAGTGCACTTATAACCTATGCAAATAGATACTGATTGTTGAATCTTAAATTTTTACTGTTTATGGTCAGATGATATAACTATCTGACCATAAACATTTAGAAATGGCTCAAAGTGAGCCACTGTACCAATCTAATGTTGGTAAGATCCTTGTTACAAAGGCAGAAGCTCTGCCATATAGCATTTTATTTTTATTTTATCATGGAACACAGTTTGGTGTAACAGCTGGGTGCTCTGTGTAGAGCTCATTGCATCAGGGGCTTATCTTTAAAGCCACCATCTGAGATACTGATGGACACAACCTGTTTAAACAAAAGATTTCACCTTTTACAAACTACTCTCTCTGATTGGTTGGCTTCAGTGGCCTGATGAGGCTCTGCCCACTTTCTACATTACCTCTGCTGAGATAAAGTGACCTTAACATGAAATAAGAAATACAGTTTCACCAAAACAGGAGCAAACTTTAGCTTCAGTGACCAGTGTTGTGACTGAACGCTTATGGTCAAAAATATTACTTCATATTTTATTTCTTCTTTGTCCTTATCACTATCGCTATTCTGTGACAGCTAGATCCTTGTATCTGAACAAAAGACAAATTGTCAGCAAAAATAATTACACATAGAATTGTGAACAGCAAATAGATCCTAAAGGATAAACTTCAGAGTTAACTTAATGAAAATACTAAAAAAAAAAAAGAGAATTGAGAAGAAATCACTCAAGTGGAACCATTCTAGGTGCATATGTATCGTATAAATAAGGGTGTTATGGGGGTGGTTTAAAAAAATAAAAATTTCAAACTGAAAATTTACTTGCCGATTCATTGTTCAGCAACTTCATGAAATTTACAACTGAATTGAAATTGCTTTACATTTTGTAAAATTTGGTTTGACTGAAAAATAATTTGTGAATAAAATATTTTCCCCATTAAAATGAAGTGATTATTTAGAAAACCCTCTTTTATTAAAAATAAAAGCACGAAATGTAAACATTTTCACCGACAAGGGACCAGATTGATTTTCTTGTGGACCAGTGTGATTTATTTGGTATCACAAATAAATCAATCTGGTTTTCCCGGAAGTTGGCTTATGTCAAAAAGTTGCTTTTATTTTGAAGGACTGTGATCGGAAGCCATGGTTGGCCCCTACCAGTAGTTTCAGTAGGAAAAGTTTGAAGGAACGTAATTATCCTTTGGGCGTTCAGAAGGATAGCTGGGCTCTTCTCACGGCTTGCTTGGCTTCCAATGGCTCCGACAAATGTCCGATATCAGCTCTGCGCAGCTACGGGAGCAGGTAGGTCCTCCACCCGGCACTGTCACATGGTTCTCTGTTAGCTTGGAGCTAAACTCTGATGTGATGCAACTGCTTTGCAGTTGACAGATCAGCTGAAACCACATGTTAATATTCAGGTCTCCAGCCCAGCAGAACACACAGGATGACCGACTCGTAGAAGCGTTTAGGTCAAATCAGAGTCGGGTTAAATATTCATACTCAGGGTTTGTTTACTGTGCTGCATGTTTTAAAATAAACTGTTTTGTTGCAGTTGGTATAGATATGATGTTGGAGATCCGAAGGAAATTTTCCTCCTTGACGGACAATAAAGTTTTATATCTTATTTCTCACATCGACACTGATACTTTGATTTGTGTAAATTTGTTTTATTATTGTTGATAATGTGGCTTCCATGTCTCCTTAATTTCTTTCATTACTCCTATAATTAATTGAGATATGTATTATAACGTATGCTTTGAGTGTAGTCTATGTTCTGTTTCTATTATTGATAACAATTAATTAAAAATAATAATTAATGGCACCATTAAACTCCAGAACTGAGGGGTGTGATACTTCTTAACATAGCCTTAATGTTTTGTTTTAATTATTATTATAAAATCTTTAATTCTGGTAACTGTTAAAACAATAAGAAACCACAATACGACTAAACTGAATTAATTGTACTTTAACTGAAACCATATATTGACGAAAAATTAATTTAACTAAAAAAGACTTTTTGCTGCTAAATTATTGAAGACATATTAGCTCAGATAGTAAATGGACTGTACTAGTATATAGGTTTTATCAAGCCATGACATTCAGTCACTCACACACACATTCACACACTGAATGTGTGTGTACATATATTCAATGTGTACACACACATTGAAAAGTTTGCATACCTTGCCACACATGGCAAGCAATGCATGGCATAGCTTGCCATGCACAGAGAGCGTTCATGGCAAGCTACTGGATAGTAACCATAGCTGCCATGCACCACCACCAGCAGGCTTGGCGGGTGAAGAGTCTTACCACACAACAACAGAGGCAGACAGAGCCCCAAATTGAACCAACAACCCACCATCGTCCTTCAGCGACAAAGATATTTATTTTTAATCTGTTCTTCAACCAACAAATCGGTATGGATATTCTATCCATTCAGATTTCCAGAGTTTCAGGAACTCCTGATCATTCATGGATACTCTTCAGAATTGTGGACGCTGATCTGCGGTTCAGCTCTAACTGTGGTTTAGGACGAGCTGAGCCATGCTGAGGGAACCAAGCCAGCGTTCTTATTGCAGAGTACTGCCTGTGTTTTTCTGTCCAGGCTGCAGCTCTCCAGTGGAGTCAGAGCTGCGAGTTTTGCTGCAGAAAAGGATTATGGTCCTAGATGGCGGAATGGGAACGATGATCCAACAAGAGAAGCTGGAGGAGGAAGATTTCAGGGGAGAAGAGTTTAAGGAGCATCCTCTACCTCTGAAGGGCAACAATGACCTCCTGAGCCTCACACAGCCAGCCATCATTTATAACATACACAAGGTAGTCCATGCAGATGGATCCAGATGTTGTCCTGTCTGATGCTGGACATGTGGTTTCTTTGACTAGACCAAAGTGCTGCAGCGTTGTCCATGGTGTGTTTCCAGGAGTACCTGCAGGCCGGAGCTGACATCATTGAGACCAACACATTCAGCAGCACATCCGTCGCCCAGGCAGATTATGGACTGGAGCAGCTGGTATGAGCAGCACACGGCTCCTGCTGCCAACACAAAGGTCATGCACACAGAGAGACAAGAGTTCACTGATTAACCACTGATGAGCTCATTCTGAGAAATTCTCCGGGATCTGTTTCTACATACCAGAGCTTATCAGAGTTTATCAGAGCTGACCTGTGAGCTTGCTCCTGATGGCTAAAAGCTATTTTTTCCCTTTTGTTCTGTACAACCTCAGTCAGTTTTAAGTTGATAACTGGCTCTACTTAGTGTGTTATCTACTTCTCATTCAATAAATTAAATAAAAGCTGATTTGGATGCAGCAAAGTTGGTTTTTCAGTAAAAGTCTGGATTGACATGGTTCTACTTGTCATTAAAGTGTATTTGTAAAAAGACAAATATTCTGAGTTCTACTTAACATCTTTTGTTGTAAGAAAATGATGTCAATAATAATTTCACACTGAATAAAAATAAAAAGTTTAATAAACAAATTTGTAGCTGTTGAGCTGCAGCTGGGGGCCACAAAATCAGTCCAACTGCCACATATGACCCCTGGAAGTGTGAAGCATTACAAGTAATATTATTTCTTGATTGTTGTAATAATTATCCTGTTGAATTCTTCTAATTTATTCTGATTCCAGTGAATCTACTGGTTTGAGTCTATGAAAAGCTTTATTTTAATGTAGTTGTAACTGAATTGTACTTAATAAACTGGATTGAAAAGAATACATATTATATGCATATAGATATAAAGTGGACCTGTTTGGACCTGTTGATATGGAGAGTTCTAAACCAATAGGTCTGGAGTAGTTGAACCAGTGGAAACTACATCATGTTTCACAGTTAGTCAGTAAATATATGCTCTGTTTTATTATGGAAAACATTAAGGAGCTACTGCTGCCATTAACTTCGTACTTACCATCCATGAGCATCCATTGTAAAGTCAAGGTCATAATCTAAGCGATTGTTACTACGTGTTCATCCAAGAAGAACGAGCACTGCGAGTCTATGACTCCATGCAATCTGCTGGGTTTCCTTACATAGAAACCTTTTAACCAACCTGAATAATAAACTGAATTTAATGCACCGTTTGAACAAAGATCAATTGACTTTATTTTTCTTTGAAGTGCCTTCAGATGATGTGTTGTTAATTGGCACCATATAAATAAAGTCAATTGAAGGTGTGAAAGAAGAATAAAGAAATCTGTGTTATGTGTTGAAATGTGGTCAGGATAAGAACATGAACACCGTTCATCACCAGTCAGTGTGCTGGTTTGTCTGGTTTAAACATACCAGAACAATTGGAGCAGGTTTTCCTGTTTGGACTCTGGAATTGTTCTTTTTAAATGTCGACTAATTCAATATTAAAGCTAACTGAAGACAATGTGCTACCACTTTGTCTTCAGTGCTAACACTAGTGGCATGCCTGTTCCATGCCACCTGTTCAGTGTGTGAGACATGAGCATATGGAAGCATGTGCAACATGTGGCTAATGTAGCTGTAACTTTAGTCATTTATTCTGTATTAGATGAGCTTAATGTGGGTCATGTTGTTGCTTCAGAGGGTAACTGTGTTTGTTGTGCAGGCCTATCGCCTCAACAGGGCGTCAGCAGAGCTGGCAAGGAAGGCAGCCGATGACGTCACCAAACAGTCTGGTTAGCTGAACCTCCTGTCTGCTGCAGTGATGGTCATACATCAACTCAGGGGTTCCTCATGGGATTAACGTGTCCTGTGTGTGTCCTCAGGTTGGAAACGCTACGTGGCCGGGGCGCTGGGCCCCACCAATAAAACCCTCTCTGTGTCGCCGTCTGTGGAGAAACCAGATTTCAGGAACATAAGTAAGAATTTATCATTAGTGTAAATCTGCCTACATCAGGCTGACCTCGACCTGAGTCACTGTACAAGGAGACCGGTGAGACGGGATACCAGGTCACCATGACTACGCTGAAGAATAGCCTCACCTCCCAAAGGCCACAGCAGGGAACTGATCCAGAAGCAGAATCTTCCTTATTGTTTGCCTTTGTAGCTGTTGTCCTTACTGCTGTTTGGCTTTGTGACTCCAGCGTTTGATGAGCTGGTGGCAGCTTACACAGAGCAGGCTCGAGGTCTGCTGGACGGCGGAGCAGACATCCTTCTGGTAGAGACCATCTTTGACACGGCCAACGCCAAGGTAATGTTCCTTTGCTTAAGTCCTGGCATCAAGTTGTCTAATTTGTTAAAAACATCTTAAACATACATAACAAAACATTATACAACTTCAGTGGTTAATGCTCTGCAGATGTTGTAATGTGTGGTATTTGTTAATCATACAGTTTTTCTTATTGTAGTTTCATGATGCTGTCTTCCTGTCTGTCCTCAGGCTGCTCTGTTTGCCATCGACCTTCTCTTTGAAAAGTCCTATGAAAGGAAGCCCATATTTGTACGTCATTTTCACTATATTCTTATAATCTTAACTGAAGATCATAAGATTCCAGATGGAAACTTTTTGAATCTGTGAAACTTGTCAAACATGTTATTTATGTGCATCTACAGAAGTGATGCTCTTATTTCAGTTTATCTGCATCACTGCATTTTTTTAAATCTGCTGCTGCAGATAAAAATAATAAAACTGAGGTACAAATGTTTGTGTTTCTGCTAAAACAGCTAACAGGAACTTTTGCATCTGTTAAATCAGATTTAGACACAAAATAGAAATAAGTATTTTCCAGTGCATCTCACAGCTCCAGATGAGTAATTAACCTCACAGGTAAACAATGTAATCTGACTCACCACTGATGACCAAACAGAACATTTATGTGTTTCATCAATTACTTGTTAAAGTTCCAGGGGATTACTTGGAAAATTACTCCAAAAGTACTCCTAAAGGAGTTTTATGGTACAGTACAGGACCTATGACCATAAGGTATGTTGTCATGACTACATTGTGAGGTGTTTTTGGGATGGTCCAGATCTCGGGAACCATTGTGGACCGGAGCGGCCGGACGCTGTCTGGTCAGACGGGCGAGGCATTTGTAGTGAGTGTGTCCCATGCAAAGCCGCTGTGGTGAGTTGACCTGTTGGAGAATCAACATGAGGTGATGTGGGATGAACACAGACAGGAGTCAGATGTGAGCCTCGCTGTGTTGCAGTATTGGTCTGAACTGTGCGCTGGGGGCAACAGAAATGAGGCCTTTCATTGAGGCGATTGGGAAAAGCACATCAGCTTTCATCATCTGTTATCCTAATGCAGGTAACCCATAACAACATCTAGTCCATAGTGTTGGCATGGTAACCTGTCTTCAGATACAATGCTGGTGATTTAATGAATAACTGAAGGCTTCTGTGAGATGTCGACAGGTTCTCTGCAATCAATCGAAACGGTTTACTTTTCATTAAAGGACTTGCAGCTTTGACCTGTGTTCTACTTCCTGTTGCCTTGTTTGTTGGACCACCCAGTCCATTTATTGATGAGGTCAGGGGTAATCTTAATAACAGTTTGTGTTCTTTTTTTTTGTCAGGGCTTCCCAACACGTTTGGAGGATATGATGAAACACCTCAAGTTACAGCCTCCAGTCTACAGGTCCTGATCAGTTTCCACACCGATGTTTAGAAGAAGCAGTTGCCCCAATCATTAGCACCCTGATAAAGATGTGCAGCTCAGCCTTAAGATATATGATTGCTGTGTTAACTGTTACCACAAGACGCCATGTTGTGTTGTAGTTCAGGTAAACAGAAGATTTTCCAACCTCTTTTCCCATCCCACTCAGTGAGGTGGGTCCTGCTGCAGGCTCTTTCATCACAGTTCCACTTGTACTTTAAGAATAGTTTTCTTCTACTATGGAGCTATTCAAGTTCAGGCTAGAAGCTATTTCTTTACAGCCATTTCCCAACTTGCAAAGGTCAACACATGTCCTCTTGTTTTTTTCTGTAGTATTATTAATTGAATGAAAATGTAATTGTATTAATCACACTCTGATGTTGTGATTAATCACGATTACTTGCTATGCCTAACTTTGCAAGCTTGACATATAAATATGCACACAGTTGTGGTTCTTGCAGGAATGGTTATTTTCTAGTTCTTGAGTGCCCCACCCCTTTCTGATGCTGCCCTCAGTAACTGCCTATACCGCCCTTATCACTGATCAAAAGTCCTAAAGCCTGGAAGAATTTCTGTTGAGCTGTTAGTCGTTTCCTTTCTAAGGCTGGTGTAGCATTCTGAGTGTCCAACTAGATGTATTTAAATTCCACTTTAACTTAATTAAAACAGAAAGGATTTTCTAAGGATGAGGTAGTGACGACATAGCTCCAGAATTTGGGCAATATGTTCATTTTGATTATGTGATAAGTTATTATTGATTTTATCAGCCATCTGCCATTTGGTGCTGAGTAATAAATCAGACTTTGCTCATACAAGTGTTTTTTATATTTCTGGCAAATCTTCTTTTTAAAAAGATGATGACATCATCATCATAGAGACGTGCTAGGTTCAGTTGTCTGCATGCGTTCCGTAGTCAGAGGCTCTGTAGCTAACATGAATAACTCTGGTGATGGCGAGTGGATCGTTTCAGGATTCAACAAGAACTACTTCAGGTTGATAAAATGTTCCAGAAAGATAATTGATATTTTCTGTTTCTGTAGAGTTTTGAGACTTCATCTGTCACCTGCCTTACTTTAACACAAACTTCTGATTTTAGGTTTAAATGTAACAAAAAATAATAATAATAATCTGTGTGATGTTGCACTATCACTGGGTGCCTGAATGCTGCTCAAGTGTCATGTCTCACAGGATTTTGCAGTGGATGGACTGGTGAACATAGTGGGGGGATGCTGTGGGACCACCCCATCACACATCAGGTCTGTGTGATTTTTCTGACAGCTCAGTGTTTGTCTGATTGTTCATGTTTACGTGATCCTTCTTCCTCCTCCTCACACAGAGCCATAGCCGAGGCAGTTAAGCAGTGCCAGCCAAGAGTTCCTGCTGCTGATTCTTTTAAAGACTATTTGCTTCTCTCAGGTATAAATGTTTCCAGTATCATCACTTACTCAGAGAACTTTCCATGATATGCCTGATAACTGATTCAGTTTTAGTGCTTCATAGGTTCACAGTATAAATAAAAACTAAGTTGAGGTTATGGAAGGGTTCAGTGGGATCTCTGCCAGTACAAAGTCTCTCATCTCTTGTTGAAAGGAGTGTGAAAGACGAGATCTCAGATGCGAGACCTGACTCTTTCAAGAGTCTGTGTTTACTTTTCCTTGTTTTCAAAGGCATTTCTTACATTATAATAAGATCATCCTGCACCACACACTGCATGATGATCGGTTACGAAATCACCAGCGACAATCTTAGATCGGCCAACTTTCTAAGATTGTTGGGGAAGTGAAGCTTTTATTTGTTTACTTATTTCATTTATTTATTTCATTTACAGTTTAAAATGCATGTCACATGTTGGCACAAGCAAAAGCTCTGGATGAAAAGGAGTAGTCTGAAGAAAACAACGTTTTGTAGTCTACCTCTTCTCCCAAAAGTCAATCTACTGCACCACAAGCATCAGTCAGCCGTTGTTGAAGAAGATTTTAGGTTAAAATATTTCTTAAGAAAACTCTTTTGGCTCGATCTCCTTCAATCCCAGGTTCTCCCGGCAGGGCGCGTATAGCCACACAAAAACAACAATGAGTGCAGACGTCACAGAATTGCAGTTTAATCCAATAGAAGACAAAGCATAAAATTACAACAGAAACTGCAGACCAACAGAGACATACATTCATTTACCTGACATAAATGGAAAGAAAAAGAAAGAAAGAAAGAAAGAAAGAAAAGCAAAGACGTCCAAAGACATCTTTGGAGAATTGCAGGAGCAAATCTAATTTGTTACTTCTGTGTAGAAAGTTTTATAGTAAAAGGCGTATTCTTATCTTTAATTATTTCAAATAAGGCGTATCTTTGCTCATCCAACCAGGAGCTATCTCTGACCCTTTCACTAAAGCCAGGAACTCCTGCTGTTTTACGGCTTTTCACAGATGAGTGTGAAAAGCTGGAACTTCTCCTGATTGTTTCCCAGACAGACAAAGGGCAGTTCAAAAGATCTTAGCAAACCATCTGCTGTAACTACAGGTAACATAAAGGTCAATAGGCCAGAATAAGTTACTGATTTTAAAACTATAATTAGGCTATTTCAATCAAGACATGTTAAGTTTTAAAACTAGCTTATTTAAATTTATTTTCTTAACACCGTCCATACAAACACATCATTAAACACAAAGTACGCAATGTACATGTAAAGATAACACGGAAAAAAACATGATCTTTGTAATGATTCTGCACTCTACTGAATGAATATACTTCATCATACATTGAAAGAAAATTATACTTTTTTCTTCTCTTAAAGGCAAAAATAGATCTACTCTCTTTGCTTTCTGTAGACAGTTTGTCCCACAGATTTGTTCTATAATAAATCTGTTATTGCAGTCGGTGGCACTCAGGCATTATTTGAAGCTTAAATTTTAGGCCTGTCACGATAAACAATAAATCAATTAATCGCACGATAAATTAAACCTATTGACCTCATTTTAATTATCGGCTTCATCGTCTCTTCCAGCCTTTTTTCTTCCTCTTAATGACACTGAATGAAAAAAGGCCCAACTCCGGTGCTCTCCACTGACCCTCCATTCTCCATTTCCTTAGTGTAATGTCCAGCGCACACTACAC
>NW_006800321.1:104910-108062 GCF_000485575.1 Poecilia formosa | reverse complement strand
GATCGGTTACGAAACCACCGGCGACAATCTTAGATCGGCCAACTTTCTAAGATTGTTGTAAAGGGAAAATAGGGGCAAAAAATTGTGTAGTATGAACTACTGCATTAGGTGGTCAGATGTGCTCATCTTCTCTATTTAAATCTAGTGATTACTGAAGGGCACATACAGACTTCATAATCTGCACTCTTTTGGTTGAATGCAGTATTTATTTTTTTTCACTTTGGCTTTATGTTGTTTAGTTTTTATTTAAATACGTTTTTTGTTAATGGAGACTGAGAATCCATTTTTGTTTTTAGTTGTTTTGTTAATTTAGTTTATCAGTTCCAGTGTTATGTGATCTTTTGAAAATAAAGTGCATCTATCTATGGCAGGAAATCGCATGCATTATTAGTCATTTCCATTAAATCAGTATCAAAAGGTCTTGAAACAATATTATAGTTTATCGCAATAATTTTTAGACAATCTCTCAGCAAAATTTGTTATCATGACAGGCCTAGTTTACTCCATATGTTCATCATAATTCTATAATGCTTGATAACTTCCTGCTTTGTTGGAAAGAAAATGTTTGTAATTTGTAGGTTTGGAGCCCTTTCGGATTGGCCCATACACCAACTTTGTGAACATTGGTGAGCGCTGCAATGTGGCTGGGTCACGCAAGTTTGCCAAACTGATCATGGCTGGACAATATGAGGTTATTATGATCGTTATTATTTCTTAGATTGTAATAAAATCACCACTGTTCCACCTCAGGAGATAGGTTTGTTGTCAGTGGGTTCTTCTGTGTTTTGTCTTCAGGAAGCTCTGAGCATTGCCAAGGCCCAGGTGGAGATGGGAGCCCAGGTCCTGGACATCAACATGGATGAGGGCATGCTGGACGGTCCGGCTGCCATGGCTCGCTTTTGTAACTTTGTAGCCTCTGAACCTGATATTGCACGGGTAAGACAGTCAAATGAATTCATTTTCTTTCTAATTTTTTCCATGTTTAGCAGAATTCTGTTTTTAGGAACAGTGAAATACATAACCTAATTCATCAGATGCCCATAAGTGACCCTGGCATATAGAACAACCATCTTTACTGTGCCTTATTGTTAGGTGTTCTGAGTTAAAGAGAAGGTATAGAGCTGATCTGTTTCACTTGCTGATCATATGTCCGACATTTGTTTATTTACACTTTCAGAACCATCCTACCTGTTTAATGAGGAACTGAATGACCTTGCTCCATATTTCATGAGCTCCTCAGGGTTCTAGAAGTCTTGTTTTTGGTCCTGCAGGTTCCTCTGTGCATCGACTCATCCAACTTTTCAGTGATTGAGGCTGGGCTGAAGTGCTGTCAGGGCAAGTGCGTGGTGAACAGCATCAGCCTGAAGGAAGGGGAGCAGGACTTCCTGCTTAGAGCTGCCACTGTGAAGCGCTATGGAGCTGCTGTGGTGGTCATGGCCTTTGATGAGGAGGGACAGGTGAGGCCAAAGTATTCAGCCAACACACACACACGCGCGCGCGCACACACACACACACACACACACACACACACACACACACACATACTGTCTACAAATAATATTATAATCATAAAATTATATGTCAACATATGGTTATGGATGATTTAGTTTGTCTGTGATTGTGGCTCCCACACAGCTACAATTACTAGTGCAAACATTTTATGACCTTTCTTGCAGGATCACAGTTTGAGTGTTTTGCTTTATACTCTCTGCTACAGTTGCCTTCTGGTCCAGCAGTGCAGACGTAGCTAAGTTCAATGGTGTTATAGTAGTTAGACATTTACGGTGTAAAACACTGATTTTAATTACTAAGTTATGTAATATTGCACCTCTTCAGCGGTGTATGGAATGCTGTCTACCAGAAAATAGAACATACATTTCTAACAAAGCCATAAATACCATAAATAAGGAGCAGCAATACAGAGAAAAGTTCTGTCAGGAAATAAACCCATCCTGGACTGACTTCAACAATGGCTGTTTCTATTGACCATAAAATTGCCATTTAGCTTAAAGAAAACACTTTAAGCAATTTAAAATAACTTGCCAGGATGAGGTGGGTTTTTTTTTTGACTATCAAAATTTATTTACTTTGCTAAACTGCAATGGAAACACTTTTTTCGCATTTCACAAGTAATATGATCAACAACCATGTTGATGTTGTCACTGATGCAGGAAGAAGACGACGACAGGAAGTAGTTGTTACAGTTCTGTGGACACAATCAGACAAAATATATCAGTCAGAGATGGCTGACGCATATGTGGAGTTTTATTGATCTGTGCTTGGAGCAACAACACGAAGTGAATGTCTCCGCTCCACAACGAATCAATGAAAGCAAACTGATTTTTTTTGTTCCATTTTTCATAATTAGAAGAGAAACCTTTAGTTAGTCAATCTAACTTCATGCAGGACATGCAGGATGTTGCTAACAACAGTTAGACCTAAGTCTAACTGGATGAGAAGTTTTCTTCATTGGGATTAATGTGGACAGTTTTCCTCCTGCCTAATACACTGTGTTCTTTTTATCAGACATACACTGTGCCATCATAGCAATGATATTGAAAGATGACATTTTCATTGGACGAAAGGTCTGAGCAATAATCAGTAACTGCTGGTGGTGTGCAGTTACTGATTAATGTGCTGTGATTTCAGGCCACAGATACGGAACGGAAGGTGGAGATCTGCACCCGGGCCTACAACCTCCTGGTCAGTAAGGTCAGCTTTGATCCTAACGACATCATCTTTGACCCCAACATCCTCACCATTGGCACTGGCATGGAGGAACACAATGACTACGCTGTGAACTTCATCAGGGCCACCAAGTTTATCAAGGTAACAAGATCAATCGAAGACAAAAGGTCTGCAGTCAGGTTGTGCCCCTCTGGTCCATACAGCAGCTTTCTGTACCACCAGCAGACGTTGGAGACGTAGATCTGTCTTCTAGCACTTTAACTTGGTGCTTTTAGAAAAAAGCAGAGTGCAAAACTTTCTTGATTTTTATGAAGAATCCTTCATTGCATCATCATTTCCAGAGGTCCACAGTCGTCCCCAGACCAGAACCAGACCAGAACCAGAACCAGAACAGAACCAGAACCAGAACAGAACCAGAACAGAACCAGAACCAGAACAGAACCAGAACAGAACCAGAACCAGAA
>NW_006800321.1:98040-104705 GCF_000485575.1 Poecilia formosa | reverse complement strand
GACCAGAACCAGAACAGAACCAGAACCAGACCAGAACCAGAACAGAACCAGAACCAGAACAGAACCAGAACAGAACCAGAACCAGACCAGAACCAGACCAGAACCAGAACCAGAACAGAACCAGAACCAGAACAGAACCAGAACCAGAACCAGACCAGAACCAGAACCAGAACAGAACCAGAACCAGAACAGAACCAGAACAGAACCAGCTTTCTCTGGGTTGTTTAGCCTTTTCAGCGTTTCATTTTTGAATGGTTCAAATTTCATCAATTCAGGGAAGTTAAACCTGATGGATGTAGATTTAATCCACAAACCTGCATCACTTCACAGCTTTTCCATCAATGCACCAACATCTTGCAGGAGGATTCTGTGTACCTGTAAGTGTTGACTGGTTATTCTGCTATATGTCCGCTATTTTTAATCTGTTATAAGGTGCTGTGGTAGAAAAGCTGCTGTATGTGAGATTAGTGGTGAATGCTGTAATAATGATAAATTCAGGTAAAACAAACTCTGCTTTGGATTGGTTGCAGCCATAGACATAGACATAGACAGTCTTATCTGCCTATTAAATGACATTCATCTTTAGTTTTTTAACAACTTCACCAGAATATTTTACACCCTCTCACCCCCCACTCTCGAACAGAAACACACACCCATCCACACACACACACACACACACACACACACACACACACACACACACACACTACACACTACATTTTCTGTTGCATTTAACTACAACACACACACCCCAGGCTGTTATTGGGTTCAGCAGCTTGGATTTATTTACACTTCTCTGTGATATGGATATTGTGACGATGATAGATTTGCAGTAATGTGTGCAGCCCTATCCCCTTGTGGCTTCACAATACTTTAGCCATTGCTCACACACTTATGCATCGATTCAAACAGCAATCCCTCCTGGGATTGGAAATGGCTTCAAAATGGCGTCTGGGCAAAGATGAGTTTTAAAGGGTTTGGGATGTAAACATGGAGCTGGTTGGCAGCTCATTTCTAGCAGTATAATCATATTTCTAACTAAGAGCATTATGGGTAATGAGGAGACACTCTAATGAAAAGCTGTCTGTTTGTGATTAGGAGACCCTACCAGGAGCCAGGGTCAGTGGAGGCTTGTCCAACCTCTCCTTCTCCTTCAGGGGTATGGAGGCTATCAGAGAAGCTATGCATGGAGCATTTCTCTATCATGCCATCAAGGTAACTATGGTTACAGTGTTGCATCCACATACCCAGAAACAGCTGCCTTTCTATCTTCTCTAATCAGTTGTTGTGAATTGCCATCACACCTAAAGATGACAGAGGCACAACTTGTTGTTATGACGATATTATGATGTCATAGCAGGAAGATTCAAATTCAGTTCAGTTTCTCTGCTCCTGCTGGTCAGGAGGCTCATTTCTACTTAAGTATTTATACGTCTTCTGTGTAACAACTGATATGTTCTTAGTGACTGTTGAAAAAAGTCCATGTGGAAAATATCAGCCTGTGAGATCTAATCTCTTTCAGATTAGCTGTGCAGAACAGGATGAACGTGAAAATGAATGAAAAGTGTAAAAACGTCTAAAATAAATTGCAAATTCTGGAGACTGGAAATAATAGCTTTCTATATTTTTTATCTTAAGGGACTTTTTGTGGCCTTTATTTAACAATACACTGACAGGACAGCGGGTTGTAAGACAGGAGGAAGACATGTGACAAAGGTCAACAGGTCAGGATTTGAACCAGTGACTGAGGCCTCTGTCTATGGGTCACACACTTTACCACTGCCACGCCCTGGAACATTTTTTGATTTACGTCATTTTAGTTCAGATAAAAAAAAGTAATTTATGTTGTTTTGAATATCTATATCTATGTTTTGTTGAAAAATGTTAGTTGTTCTTTTGTTTTTTTGTCCAGCAAGGATTAAAAATAAAGTTTGCAGTTCCATCAGTATTTATATATTTGAAAATAGGAGTAAAACAGGATTTTTAATATTTATAAAAACATAAAAATTCATAATATTTTACAGTTACATTGACTACCCAGAGTCGATAACTCCTCTGTCTTGCACTACGGACTTCATGAAGTGTTGACGGTGTGAAGTCTGTTCTCTGGGAGTCTTCACTCCGCCTCCCACCTCTTCTTTACGTTTTGTTTCAGGCATTTTGCTGAATACATGAAACTCTTGTGAGATTTAAATGAATTGATGTCATTTCCTGTTTAGAATGGGATGGATATGGGCATTGTAAATGCCGGGAACCTTCCTGTTTATGATGACATCGATAAGGAGCTGCTGTTGCTGTGTGAGAGCCTCATCTGGAACAGAGACGCTGACGCTACAGAAAAGCTGCTGGCCTACGCTCAGGTAGAGGAAACCTGGCAACCATCAGTCCTCCAGGCTGTTGCTATTTCTGCTGCTGTGGATGTTGTTGCTGCTGCTTTGCCTAGACTGACACAAGTCTGCCTCTCATTAACAGAATAAAGGGAAAGGAGGGAAGAAGGTGGTCCAGACAGACGAATGGAGGAAAGCATGTGTAGAAGAAAGGCTGGAATATGCTCTCATCAAGGTAAAAACATTCACTGGCTGGACCAGATACTGTGTGTGTGTATGTGTGTGTGGGTGTCTCCCCTTGGCCCAAAGTGTGTTATGCTTAGATGCAAGTGTAAAAATGGATTCCACACACTGTTGTCTGTGTTCCTGTCAGGGAATAGAGAAGTATGTGGTGGAGGACGTGGAGGAGTGCCAGGCTCAGGTGGAGCGCTACAGGAGACCTCTGCACATCATCGAGGGGCCCCTGATGAACGGCATGAAGGTGGTGGGGGACTTGTTTGGAGCCGGGAAGATGTTTCTGCCACAGGTGCCCCTGTTATTCACCTGCACTCATCGTTTCAGTTTTCATCATATCATCTGTATGCCATTCATTCTAGTCATGCCATTAATGTTAACAGTATTGTAAACAGTTCTGAAGTTGAAACTACAACATGACATTTCCATGTGTGGCTCAAACTGTCCTGCTGGTTTAAAGACCCAGCTACAGGAAGAGCTTCGAGTAACGCAGTTTAGTATGCAGACAACAACGTATAATAATTGTTCAAAGTTGAACATTTCCCCAATGAGAATTGTTGCCATAACAACAGATTGTTGTTGAATCTAAAGGCTCTTGGTGAGGACCAGAACTCATCTGTCTGTACTGATTCTCACTAAGTACTGTTGTCACCGGCCACTATATTAGGTACAAGCAGCTGTTCCAGTCCTTCACAGATGGTGAATCAGCCAATCACATGGAAGCATCTCCATACTTTTAGTTAGCACCCTACAGATGTGAGCGGACAGCAGCAGATGTGCTTTCACTGTGTCGATCTAAATAAATGACTTATTTCTTGAGTTAGTCCCACAGTGTGGTATAGGTAAAATGTGCCTAGCATCAGTCAGCAGGTTATTAAGTAGAACTAAATTGACAATTTGATAATACTTCTGTACTATTATTAATGTTGTAAAATCAACAGTTGCCCCAAACTGCTTTACTTATCATATTTCCAGGTAATCAAGTCGGCTCGTGTCATGAAGAAGGCAGTCGGTTATCTGATTCCCTTCATGGAGAAGGAGAGAGAGGAGATGATGGCAGCATCAGGATCAGCAGAGGAGACGGTCAGCAGCATTGTTTTATGACATGTTTTTTTTAACATAAAAAAACATTCAAATTTTACACAAACTTTTTATGTGAGAAAATTGGTGTTTTTCACCCTGTGGGATAGAGTAAGGTGGTTCCCATCAAACACATCACATAACAATAACAAACTTTATTTGAAAAGGGATAATGTACAACTCCAACGTAAATGTCACCATTTGATGACATTACACACTGCAACTGTGCTAATTCACAGTTGCAGTGCAAATTAGCTAACCCTGGCAGTGCAAGTTAACCTGATACTAGTCTATTCCTAACCCTAACCCGATCTAAAACTTAATTCACACCTTACCTCTAAATGTTCCCCTGACCAAAAGCAAGGAGTCCATCATATTACTCCTGTATATGATAACTCTGGTCTGGACATATTAGAATATTCATTTCCAATGCTAACAATGACATCAGCAGTGATGACGTCACTGTTTGAATTAATCTCTCTCTTGAATGTAGCACACAGACTGTTTCCAGACCTGTTTCTGTTTCAGACTTATAAGTTATGAGGTATTAAACTTCTCCAGGAGCTGTTAAAATTATATGAAGGCACAGAATGAGCCCAGTACAGGTTCACATTCTCACCTGGTATAAAGTAAAATTTTAGGTGCTTGAATTACACCGAAGATAAATTAGTTTAATAAAAGCATGTCATGAATATGTGTGTGTGTATTCCATCTGAAGTCCAGAGCATACTAGCTTCTTTGTTGCTTTTACTACCACTACATGATATGCATATAGGATATAACATAAACAGCACTCTTCCTCTGAATAGTCTGATCCATTCCTCTGTCTGCAGGATCCCTATCAAGGCACCATAGTTCTGGCTACAGTTAAAGGAGACGTCCATGATATCGGCAAGAACATCGTGGGCGTGGTCCTGGGTTGTAACAACTTTAGGCAAGTCCACTTTCAATCTCTGCTGCTGTTTATTTTTCCTTTTTGTTTTTTTTAAGTAACCATTTTAAATTTTCTTGATTTCTTTTTTGTTTCATATTGTTAACTTTACCTTAGTTGTTAATATTAATCCATTCACACATTCACTTTCACATCTACACATTCACTGCTAATGACCTGAAAAACAACTTCAATCATACCTGATGGTCTAGTGGCAGCAGCAGTGAAAGGCTGAGTTTTTTTAGAAGGTTAGCAGCTCATTGGAAAAGTTTCTTTTATTTCTCCATTTACAGAATCTAGAGAGATGTTTGTGCTTAGCGACAAAGTCAACATTCCTATCTGTCTCTATGTTTGATGGAATCAGTTAGGTGAGGGATTACTTTTGGAAACCAACAAGAAAATATTTAAATAATTAGTAAGGAATAAATATGAGTTCACAATATTGTCTGTAAAACAAAAGTCTATGGTGAAGATTCTTAGCCATCCATGGCACATTAATACTAAATGCTTTAATGCTAACTAAATGCTGAAGACATTTCAGAACAAGAGAAGCCTTTTGGATGAGAGACAAAGGGTCTTTCTGAAACTAGAGAAGTCCTGTTGCTTTTTACAGAAGTAATGTTCATTTCTTGTTGTTACACAAGAAATGGAGTATTTGTGACATGAGGGGTCTTTAGAAGAGCTGATGCTCTGTGGAATCTGTTGACCGAACCTTTGGGATTTGACCTTCTGACCCTGCCATGAAATTTAAGGCCAGAGAGTTTTTCTACCACTGATTGTCCCTTCCTCTGGAATGAGATACATCAAGCTGTATCTACGGTAAAGCTGTGATTCACTGCTTCTGGAGAATTGACCAGCTTGTGTTTGATCTGTTGCAGGGTGATCGACCTGGGTGTCATGGTGACCTGTGATCGTATTCTCAGGGAGGCTGTAACACAGAAAGCTGGTATGATTAAGGCGTGCCTCATGGCACAGGTTTCTGGGTAACTGCAGATATTGTTTACAGTAGGACTGTATAGAATAGAATCAGGAAAATAGAGAGCTATAAAAACACATTCCCTGGTAAATGTTGGGAACACTGGCAAAATGTTGAAAGTTAAATTAAACTGGACATATTTAAATGTCGTGTGACTCTTGCACTGCTCACACTTTCACTTAAAATGGATGAGAGGGTTAGCAGGATGTCAGTGGGGTGCAGCAGACCCCCATCTGGGTGGAAAACGAACTCCATTTGGGGTTGTTTCCTCTGCTGTGGTGGGTTCACTCCCAGATGACTCTAGAAGATGTAGTTGTTCCATAGATACCTGCCAACGTTGGATGGATGGTATGGTTCCACTCCAATGCAGCCACCTCTGATGTGTTTTTGTACTATGTTTGTGTGACAGTGAACTCAGTCTGGCTGAGTCAGTTGTCAAAACACAGATTTCTAAAGAGTTCAATAAATGTCTATGGATCGCCGGGCAAACAACCATGTCTGGAACCTCATTTCAGGTCTCTGTGGGCCACAGATACCTGTAGCCCTGGTGAAATGTGGGCCCATGCATTAAAATGCAAAATAATAGTATATAACTAAAAAATTCCTGCAGAAATTTTAATGGGACATGCCAAAGTGTGCCCGTCGGCTTTTAATCAAGCGTTCTGAGGCAAAAAATTAGCATTAATGCTAAAGAAAGCTACAATGTAGTCAGTAACCTGTGTAGAGTCAGAAACATGTTGACTAAGCTCTACCTGTACCATTCATTTCGTTAAAATTAATGCATAAGGTGAAATTAGCCAAAATGCTAATGTTAGCGTGATTGCTGCCAGTAGCATGTGGGGCATCACTAGCATGTTATCTGTCATTGACTCAGTCCATTCAGTATACTAAACATGGCTAATAAGTAAGAAAATTGGCTAAAAGCTTAATTTAGGTGAAATGCTAATGCTAATGCATTCGCTTGCGCAAGCCAGTGCCATAACTTGCGAAAAAATGCTAATAAAGGCTAACATTATTGCACCGCCTATGGCGGTGCACTGACGTGAGAGGAATATGCAGGCTTTTATTTTGAAATTGTCGGTAAGCTTCATTTTAAATGGCCACACTAATCCAATGT
>NW_006800321.1:87433-97095 GCF_000485575.1 Poecilia formosa | reverse complement strand
AGTTGATTCCCCCGTCATGTTCGTCTGTAGCCGGGGCTGAGTATAACAGGGAGTCTCTAAGAATCCAGCCCCCTTCGCTGACACACATCGTTTAACCAGGCAGCTATTTAGAAACCACTTGGGGGGCCCAGGAGAAAAAGTTTGGGAACCACTGCCTTAACAGGAGATGTCTTACTTTTAATTTGCTCTGGAGATTTTTGATGTTGTTTGCTTCTCAGTGTACCACTTTTAGTTTCTTTTTTTTCCTGTTATGACTTTGTGCCAATGATGTATTTATTTATGCTATATTTAGTTGTGTTCTACTGCGTGCTGATAGAAATGTGTTTGTTTGGAGCAGATGTCATTGGTCTGTCAGGCCTCATCACTCCCTCTCTGGAGGAGATGATTTATGTGGCGAAAGAAATGGAGAGACTTGGAATGACAACGCCTTTGCTGATTGGAGGAGCTACCACATCAAAGTAACTTAACCATACACTGACACATAGGATATATTTTTAAAGAAAACTGTGATTTAAATATTGTAATGACCCAAAGTGTAGTGTTTCAGTGCTGTTTGTTGTGTAGGACACACACTGCTGTGAAGATTGCACCCTGCTACAGTTCTCCTGTAGTTCATGTCCTTGACGCCTCCAGGAGTGTGGTGGTGGTAAGTCATTTATTCTGTCTGCCATGGAGGAACCAGCTGAAGGATGGTAGAGGTCTGGTGCAGGACCAGCTTTGCATGTATTAGTGTCTCATGTGGCTCATTAAAACTGCTGTCACAGTGACTTATCTTTCTTTTTGTGTTTCTGTACATAAAACACTTTTTACATAGATACTACAGAAAGTAGCAAAGTGCATGTCTGGAAACATTACCATCAAAATCCTGCCTTGTAGCTGAAGTGTGTGTGTTCCTTCTGCTCTGTTATAAAATAGTGTGTAAAGGGATAGGATGTATTATTGTTTCAGGACAGAGTCAGACATCAAAACCATGATTGTTTTATTTCTTTTGTCACATTTAAAGATCTCAGTGGATAGAATTAAATGTTCTGTTCACTGTCAAAATATCCCCAAGTGACCAAATAGATATTAGCTTATTAATCTGTAAATATAACCACCTCTACTCAAGTAATAATACTAACACATTTTATTTATAAGGCACTTTTCATGACACTCAAGGACAGAATACAGTAATAAAGATTAAAAAACAAAAACAGAAACATGAGTCAATCAGAAAAAAGTAGTAATGTAGGCATGGCAAAATATGCCCTATTGTGATTTTGAAATAATTTTTTATAAATGGCAAAGCTTCTGTTGCAAACATTGTCAGATAATACATAAGCTATTTTGGACATGAGTGTGTGAATGTTTAACAGAGAGAAAATTGACTTTTTCCACTAGAAGTGTCCACTAGTGTCCATTCTAGAGGTGAAAGTTTCTTGCAAATTGAATCATTTCCACAGCTGCCACAGAGCTGCATTTGGACCAAATCATGTTCATGGTCCTTTCTGGTGCTGAAATTATTTGGAGCTCATGTTTTTTTTTTTGTAGAGGTGAGAAGTGTTTTTCTTGGTTTGGTTTGAGTCTACTGGTGTTCACCCAGTTCTGTGTCTGTGTGTCAGTGCTCCCAGCTGCTAGATGAGGAAATGAGGGAGGAGTATTGGGAGGATGTGAAGGAGGAGTATGAGGAAGTCAGACAGGAGCACTACGACTCCCTGAAGGTGAGAGTTGGTATTGGTGGAGAAGAGGGCTTCTCTGGTTCCAGGAATCTCTTTATCCCATTAAGAACAAACGGGTATCTCCTTAGAACATGCAGAGAAGTGAAATGCTGTCCTTCCTCCCTGTGTTGCCTCTAGGACCGTCGGTATCTTCCCCTGTCTGAGGCCAGACAGAAGGCTTTGCATTTGGACTGGTTCTCTGAGCCTAGACCAGGTAAGTCAGTGCAGATCGGTGAATTTCAAACTAAGAACATAAATCTGTTTAATGACTGTCTCAGCACCAACAGAGCTGATCAGTGTGTCTTTGTGTTGCAGTGCGCCCTCAGTTCTTGGGAACTCGTGTGTTTGACTGTTACAATCTGAACAGTCTGCTGCCCTTCATCGACTGGAAGCCTTTCTTTGATGTGTGGCAGCTTAGAGGGAAATACCCCAACAGAGGATACCCCAAGATCTTCAATGACAAAACTGTTGGTATGAGCTTCTCCTTGCGTTTTCAGACTGCTGTCCTGCTTCTGCCAACACCTGCCATCCATCCATTTGTTTTCTTCTCAACAGTAGGTTGGTGTTGAGAAGGAAGCTCTCTGGGTTTCTTCTACTACTTCTTGCACAAAAAAAACAAAGAAGTGCTGAACAAGGACTAGAACAGTTCTTCTGTCATCAGTGGGTTGCCAGTTTGATACCCTCTCTGTTGTGTCCTTGGGCAAGACGCTTCACCCACTGCCTGCTGCTGGTGGTCAGGGGGTCCGGTGGTGCTGGTGCATGGCAGCCTTGTCTCTGTCAGACTGCCCCAGGGCAGCTGTGGCTACTATCCAGCAGCTTGCCACCATCAGTGTGTGAATGAATGTAGAGTGAAGTCCTGTGGACTTGGTGATTAAATTATTGGATACTCATCTAACTTTATTGTATTGTTACTTGTTATATCCTGAACTAGCAGGAACATGTAAATGTCCCAGGACTGAACCCTGGTGTACCTACATTAACACATTTTGAGGATCCTATTAGTTGTTTGAATGTTATAAATATTTTTACCTGGATGAATAAAAAGCATGATCTGTGAAACTAAGCTCCATTTGCTGAAAGCAGAGTTTGACCTCTGGATTTTTATCACCATATCACAGATGTTTTTTAACAAGCATGAGGTTTGATGTAGCACTTTCAACATACCATTAGATTACGAATATGAAGCTGTTTTTGATTCATCTTTCCTTTCCCAATGTCACAAGAGTAATTGATTGAGAATCCTTAATGTTCTCAATCAGCTGCAGGAGGCTTCAGGCTCTGCCTTTTCTGTCCTTGGTTTGTTTTATTGCTTCATGGTTTTTAAAGCTTTGTGCTTCTGTTTTGCTCTTGAATGTTCTACATTTGAATATTTGGAACTCCTCTGCATTCCTTACACTCAACTACAGAACATGGTTACATCAGCAGTATGTGTGATCAGGCTGTAAGTTCTGAATAACTGACTGATGTGATGTGGTGCTGTAGGTCCAGAGGCTCGCAGAGTCTTCAGTGACGCCCAGTTACTGCTCCATCACATGATCGACAGCAACAGTCTGAAGGGGCGGGGCCTGGTGGGCTTCTGGCGAGCTCAGAGTATGGGTGATGACATCAACGTGTACAAAGATGACGTCACAGTTCACAGAGATACGAAGCCAGTCGCCACATTTCATGGCCTACGGCAGCAGGTGAGAGTCTGGATCAACTTTGTTATAGTTGGACGAACACCCACCTCACAGCCCGACTCTTTCTCTGGGAGTGTAAGGGCGGGGCAAGGCGAAGCATTAGCAGTAAGGGAATGTGTGTGTCTTCTGCAGGCGGAGAAAGACAGCTCCAGCTCAGAGCCCTTCCTGTGTGTTTCTGACTTTGTGGCTCCTGTGGACAGCGGCGTTCCCGACTACATTGGGCTGTTTGCAGTAGGTGTGTTTGGAGCAGAGGAGCTCAGTCAGCGGTTCCAGGCCCAGGGAGACGACTACAATAGCATCATGGTCAAGGCTCTGGCTGATCGCCTCGCTGAGGTGATGTATGCAGGATGAAACCTTAACACCATAAAACTGTGAACATGTTAATGATTCACAAAATATATATAAGGATTAATAATAATTTAGATGATGTTGATGGTAACTTGGAGGATTGCACCAGGAGCAATTTAAAGCCAGTGATCTGTGCCAGGTAAAATTATTCAAAATTGTGATATCTCATATTTTTTACATAATTATTAAAAAAGACAGTACAACAGTACAGCAAAGCTGCTTTCAGCGGCAAAGCTCCCAGATCAGAAATCAGATTCAGAACTTTACTGATCCCAAGAGGAAATTGTTTATGTTTCTACCTCACAAGTAAGGACAAAGAAACAGAACAATAAACAATAAATAGATTTAAACCAGTCCAGCTCCCAACCTGACTGATGCCGACCCAGTTCATCGGACCCCGGCTGCCGTCCAGCTCTGGCTGACAAAACAGCTTCAACCAGAGAGGTTAACTAGAAATAACTGAGATAATTAATGTCTGTTAGATTAAAATGGGCCATCTTTACTGAATTATTTAAAACTGGAGATGTCTGCTGCCTCTGCCCCAGGCATTTGCTGAGGAGCTCCATGTGCGTGTGCGTAAGGAGCTGTGGGGCTACAGCTCTGACGAGGTTCTGCAGGCCTCAGACCTGCACAGAGTCCGCTACCAAGGAATCAGACCTGCAGCCGGATACCCCAGCCAGCCCGACCACACGGAGAAACTCACCATGTGGAGGCTGGCTGCTGTTCAGAAGGAGACAGGTGAGAGCAACAAAGCATGTCTAGTCCTCACAGCGTTTCATCCCTTTATCTGCTCTCTTTTCCAAACATCCTGTTTGAAACTGTGTGTAAGCCAGCATTGCAAAAAACTATTAACAAACACTCCAAAGCTCAAAGTTGTTTATGACAGGGTGATGTTAAGATGCTGTGATGAACGCCGACCAGGGTCTGTCTGAATACTCCTCGTGTTTAATGATCAATAAAGGTTCATTTTGGTTGTTTAAATGCAGTCAAATAATCTTCTTGAACAGATAGAAAAATATGATTTGGCACCAATAATGTAAAAGTTTCTTAAGAAATTAGTATTTCATGGATTATTTGCCTGTAAATAAATGGCAGCATGATGAGGGTGCTAGCTTGTTTCTCCAAGTCTTTACTTGTAAAGCCAAGACAATTTATAAGCCCTCAAAATATTTATATTCATATATTAAACATGACCTGCTTATTCAGATGGAAGTCTGATGCGTAGACCATCTGATTTGTTAAATCACAGCCCGTCTGCAATCCCAGCTGGACTAACTGAATCATCTTGGCAGATTAAAATAATCCTCTGCTCAGATTTAGAAAACTGCTCTGTTTGAACAAGTAGCAACACAAAAAACCATAGAAGAAGCTGTTTCAAAAGTATTCAGCACTCCAGGTACAATTATTACTTCATGACAGACAGACAGATATGATCATTGGAACATAATAAAACTTTCTGTTGGCACCACCAGGGGGAGCTCTAGTGTTGTCAGCTCACTCTTGTACTACATTACAACAAGATTAAGAACCATGAAGGCTCTGATGTCACTGGATGTGGGACACAGTGGAACTCTGTAAATCAGATTTGTGTTTAGATCTATGTAAGGTATCACCTGTTCATTTTGGCTTTGTATGTGGTGTGTGTGTGTGTGTGTGTGTGTGTGTGTGTGTGTGTGTAGGAATTGGCCTGACAGAGTCTCTGGCCATGACACCAGCTGCCTCGGTCTCTGGACTTTACTTCTCACACCCTCAGGCTTCGTACTTCGCTGTGGGAAAAATCACCAAGGAACAGGTTCTATCACAGATTCAGTTTCAACACACTTTACAGACAAACATCAGTTAACTGTGAAGTTATTTACAGATTCAATTAGGCAACTTGGTGCAGTTAAATTAAGTGTTTCAGAGATAATTACATACTTTTAATTTCAATTTTAGTTATAAAATAATGCAGCTGGTTCGTTTTCCTATATCAGTTGGGCAAATGTTTTCTGTCCCTTCTTCTGGATGAGTTGTAGAGTCATTGGACAAGAACAACTCCCTTCACCAGAACCATCTCAGTGTGAGGAGTCATCTAAACCAGTAGCAGACAGAACAACACAGGAACACTGATCCAGGAGTACTTTCTATGGGAAAGAAAAGAAAAGGGTTAATGGGAAGAGGAAGTTATTGGCAACAATTGCTCAGCTTATAATCCCCCTCCAGGAAGGTGTCTGCTAAACACTAGGCCAGAACAGGAAGAAAACAGAAAGACAACATAAAGTTAACAGCAGCAATAATTGTGGACAATATGTAATAAAGAGTAGG
The DNA here is from genome assembly GCF_000485575.1 of Poecilia formosa. NCBI lineage: Eukaryota > Metazoa > Chordata > Actinopteri > Cyprinodontiformes > Poeciliidae > Poecilia > Poecilia formosa. Next base: position 91,067 of record NW_006800321.1, on the reverse strand, counting down.
CTGGTGGTAATTATGTCCTCCAGCAGCCTAATCAAAGAAACTCCAACTATAAGCTTCATTACAAAGGAAAGTTTTAAGCTTCGTCTTAGAAGTAGACAGAGTGTTTTACTTGTAGACAGACAAAACTGGGATCTGGTTCCTCAGGAGAGGAGCCTGATCACTAAGGATCTGCCTCCTATTTTACTGTTAGAACCTCAAGGAACCAGCAGTAAACTTGCAGTCTGTTAGGGACATATGGACCAATCAGATCTCTGCATAATGGCGGTGATTATTAAGGGCTTTATTTCAGACTCCCAGGAGAGTTTTAAATTCTATCCTGAGTTTAAGAGGGAGCCAACGAAGAGAAGCTAAAATAGGAGAAATATGATCTCTGTTTTAAATTTTCATCAGAACTCTGTGCAGCATTTTGGATCAGCTGAAGGCTTTTAACTGCATTTTGTGGACTTTCTGATAGTAAAGAATTACAGTAGTCCAGCTTTGAAGTAAGAAATTCATGGACTAGTTTTTAGCATCACAATAATCTGTAGATTAAAAAAGGAAATTGTAGAATCTGTCTAATATGGGATTTAATAACATGTTGTGGTCAAAAATAACACTGAGGTTCTTTACTTTATCACTGGAGGCCAACTTAACAGATCATCATGACGTTTCTCTGTTGTACCACTAAGGAATCATGATCACATTTAGGTTCTCTTCTGTATCCCAACCTAAATGAGGCCTTTAGCTGTGCAGTATCTTCCTTGTACTTTCTGCAGATTTTCAGCTCAGATCGATGAGTTGATGTTTTCCTTTGACAGAATTTGCTTCTTTGCTCCTCTGCCTGTCAGACTGCATTTCTCTATAAATCACTGACTCGCCTTTCATGCTGATGTTGTCAGAACTCTGCTGTGGTACCATCAAGGTTCTGTAGAGAACCTCTCAGGAGGAGATGTGGTGGAGCTAGCTGGATCTCCTACAGCTGAACCTCTGACCTGTGCAGCTTCCCTTTCAGCTGAAATATTCATATCAGCTACTGTTTATCCAAAGCGTTTTGGCTGCTCCAATAACTGTAGCCAGGCTAAATGCTAATGCTAGCACAAAGTGAATTTAGCACCTATTTCTTAGTGGCCTGCTGGTTAGATCAGCAGTTGGGTTCTGCCACTGCTCCTGATATAACATGAAGAAAAAAGCTGTTCTTTAAAAAATCAGTTAATCTCTTTGCAGTAAATGATTCTGAACGTTTTACATCAGTTGATCTCTGCTAACAATACAGACAGTTCACTAGAAACCCCCCAGAGGGAAACAGAAATGAGAAAATCACAAGATGACGACTTAAACCTGAGACCCAGAGCAAAATCCAGACTGAGGTTCATTGTGTGCAGGTGGAGGACTACGGCAAGAGGAAGGGGACGAGTACAGAGGAAGTGGAGAGGTGGTTGGCTCCCATCCTTGGCTACGAAAAGGAGGCGTAGCGTCGTGGATCAGCTGAGGCTGGAATGATGCTGTGCTGTTCTATGGTACCACATGCTGCTGCATTTATTACCCACAATGCCTCAGTGTTCGACTTCAAATGGGAATATTTCAAAGTGTTCAGGACCAGTCTGCCACAGTCAGATCAGCTGGTTTTTTGCACTATTCCTGTTTTAGAGTTGGTTTAAAATGTGTACTTGAGATAAAAATTTCATATTAATTTCATATTAGTCAATTTTATTTCATTTTTTACAATGACTATTTGGTTAGAATAATCAGAGTGGTGCCTTGGAGGCTGCAGTGTACTGTCACACATCATCAGGGATCTCAGCATAGAGCAGGGCTGCTGCTGCTGCAGCAACAGAGAGATCCTTAAAAATCAATAAGCATTTCATTTGTAAGCCATGCAGCTGTTCAGAACATAAAAGAAAGTGGGATATTTTATTGCTTTTATTTTTTATTAATAATCTTCTGATATGATCAAACTGCTAATTCTGTTTCTGGAGACTGTACAGGTACAGACCTTAAGCTTCAACTCAACATTGCTACACCATTCTGGCATTTGTTAATGGTACCTAAAATTACTATTGATGTCAGTTTTTCCTTATAATTTTGAAAATACATTCAGAAGGTAGTCTTGAGTTTATGTTTCTGATGAATGAACATGTTTCTATTGTCTGATAAATCCCAAAGTATCGTTATATCACTGTTAAATGTGTTTGCATGTTTGTAATTGAGTAGCAAATAACAAAGATGAAACTTTTTCAGTTTCATCTAAAAGATGTAAGTAAAAATCATTTATGCAAAAGTGGTTTTTTTAGAAATTAGGAGAATTTGTACTAAACTAGGTTTTAAACTAACTTCTAGTTGACTGAAACTGGAAAGCTAACCTTTTTTAACATTGTTTTTACAAGCATTATTATTTTTTTCACTAACTGGTGCTCTATGTTTCTTCCTACTGATCTGCTGTGAGGAAGTTCTCAACGTCTTAACTGGAGAAGCAACTGAGAACAAACTGCTGCTCATGTTGTGTCATAAAGCCCAGATGCTGCAGCTGGTGTCAAACTGACAGCTTGGTATTTTTTAGTCTTTCTAACTGAAATAATGATGGTAACTTGTTGAACATTGTGAGCTGTTATAATAAATGTTTCATAGATAAACTGTCATGTTTCCTGTGTTTTAATTCTTATGTTGACTGAAGTGAGAGCTCTTTGAGCCTTTCCCAGCGTTGGACTGTTAGATAAATGAATGTTCCAACAGGAGGACGTCGTCTCGCTCTCGACCAACTACCTGCCAGAAAGACCAGCAGAAGCAGCAGTGGTCTGTGGTGCAGCGGTTAGCTTTGCTGCCTCTCGGTAACCTCACTGATTCACATCTCAGATGTTTGAGCGTGTGTGTTGGGTAAAGCGGGGATTCTGTTTTGTGATGCAGGGTTAATCATCTGATAGCTCCCAGGATGAGGAATGTTCCTTCACTCAACTAGATGGTGTTCTCAATTTCTTTACTGTCTTGATGTCATGCAGTCATAGTTTGTCTGTTGTTTCCTCACATTATTTTTTTTTCTGTTAAAACTAATTTATTCTCAATAATAACTTCCAAATTCATACTCTCCCAGAAATGAAAAGGGTTTATTTTGCTGCCTCTAGGTAACTTTAAATTCAGGTTGAACTGGGTTCAAAATGCCAGACAGCAGTATAACTTTATCAAGGGGTCAAAATACGCTGTTTGTGCTTTAAAGAATCTACATCTGATCTATGATAATTCATTGATCATTTCAGATTTTTGATTATTAATAAAGCTGATCAAAATTGGTTAAAATGGCAAAAATAAAAAATAGTGGACCTGTCTGCCATGCTGTACGACTGAAGCCATTTGCAGGATTGTGTTGTCATTATTTGTGGACCTACGGAAAAAACTCAGCAACTATTGAAACAAGTTCAAAGTTGATTTTCTACTCAAAGGTCCAGAACTTGAGTAAAACATGCAGAGCACTCTAACTTAACATAAGCTTAGAATTTAATTTGTTAAGCAGGACGGGGTTTTTCCCCCACAATACTATGTCTTATTTTCAGCCAACTATTTCAGCCTGATCCGTTTCGACTTCATTAAGATAATGTTGTCATTTCTATTCTTAAAACTAAGATGGACATCGACTTCTGTGTGTTGCAGCTTTTGTGATGACATT
>NW_006800321.1:65557-87423 GCF_000485575.1 Poecilia formosa | reverse complement strand
ATTATTCTATTCAGGTGTGGTGCAGCAGAGGCACATCTAAAAGTTGCAGGACAGCAGCCCTTGAGGACTGGAGTTTGAGCCCCCAGTTAGTGCTGTCACTGCAGGCCGACAGTCTGAAACTTGGAGCCCATCAACAGTATGTCTACACAATGTGAGGAAATGGAGAAACAAATCTATAAGAACTGATTTTTTATTTTGAATTTCCAATAATGACTGAGTAATAATGTTTGCCTGATTATCAAAACAGCCTGAAAAAAACAGAACCTGAACAGAGCAGACCTGCACACTGCTGCATCCATAAAGCACAAACATGACAAAGATGATTCTGTTCCTGGCAACCATTTAGAGCAGCTCTGTTCTGAAAAAAATGTTTTGAATCATATCATTTTCTTTCTACTTCACAATTGTATATTGCTTTGAGTTGGTTTTTCATATTAAATTCCAATTAAATATAATTATGTTTGTGGTTGTAATGTGACAAAATATGAAACAATTTCAAGGGTATTGATACTTTTGCAACCCACTGTATATCTCTTTTGGGTCTCATGAACCATTGATTTACACAAGATTGTAGGAAGTTGGATGGGGAATTTTTTTTCTCTCCAAGGAATACATCATGGAAATTCAGACAAGCAAACGCCTCTAATATTGGAAACTCTTGATGGAAGCCAGTCATGCCAACTCTTTCATCAGGATCCTTTGGGAAAATTTAGATTCTGGCCATGACCATGTAAAGTAAAACCAGTCTTTGTAAAATAACTAAGTTGGTTATTGTATATGCAACAGGATATATAGTGATATGTAGTAAGAATATATAAGCTCTTCCCACGTCCACCGGCAGAGGGCGCAGGCTGTTCAATAAAGCGCACGCGCACACGCTCGCTCACACCTGGGCTGCTCCTCCTCCGCCAAGCGCGCGCCATCCAATGAGCTGGGACCTCCTCCGCTCCGGCTCTCTGCGCCTCAGCCGCAGCATCATTCCCTTTCCCTAGCCTGGATCCCACTCTGCAGGCTCAATCCGGGAGACAGCTCACCATGGCTGACCTGGGAGAGGGAGAGGATGAGATCCAATTCCTGCGAACAGTAAGTCTGCGTCAGGTCCCTCCGCAGGCGGCTGTTGGCTGGGTGTTCACTGCGTCTGTGTGCGGTGTGGGATGGATGGTAGGGAGTTTACCGCATTAAGATGACAGCCCCGCTTCATACAAGTCATTGGTCTGGGAGTCCGCATCCTGCTGACAGGAGGAGGGAAGAGATGTGGGAACATAATGATGGAGGAAAAGAAAAGAAGGATGGTGAATGATGGTGAAGGTGTATAGTACAGCCAGCGGTAGTGCCATTGTTCCAAAGTGGAGTTTTGAGGAAGATCCAGCCTGTCAGTGGCGATGTGTGCATGTACTGGTGTACTGGGCGGGATGGTGCGGTGCAGTGCGGTGCAGCCTGCTGCAGCTGCCTCACTTCACTGAGTTTGTTTCCTGCAGTCAGGTGAAATCAGCTGCTGGGCTGCATGTCAAAAGACAGGAGCTGTTGCTTTACAGCATGCCACACGTGAATCGTCACGTGAAGCCACTGCACCTATGGCTGCGGGCTTTTTAAGGGAAGCCACTGGCAAACATACAAAATGTTCTAAGACTTATTACGTAAGCCGATATGCAGTTTATTGTGAACTTGTCTGCTTCTCTGTCAAAACGTGCATGGCAGCTTTGTCACAAAGACACTTTTTGTTCTTTTTGCGAGGCCGTTAGCAGCTGATGAAACGGGGAGCTGACTGACTGCAGTGGCGTTGATGCTCGAAAACCTCCAGAACAAGATTATTGGTGGGAAATTTTGGGATGTGTTGATTTTAAAGCTGCACTGCACCACATGGATTTCCACTGAGTCACTTGACTGTTTGTACAGTGAATGATGTCTTTTAGAGACTAACACAAACATCAGACACTAACAATCACCCATAACTCTGCAGTCCTGTGTGTTCTGCTCCAGTTTGAGTTTCCATTCCCACAGTTGGCAGCTGGCCACAGACACCAATCCAACAAATACTCAATTATATGTATCGTGTGTAGCTTCCATCCAGCTTCACATGATGTGAAGAACAGGCATCAAACTGAATAACCAAAGACAACAGAAAGACTCATCTTTACACTATAATAAGCACTACAACTTAAAAAAAAATAGTCTGGAAATACAGACAAATTTCAATGGACAAGTTCATCTTTCATGAAAAAGTGAACTGTTGGTCATTACAAATCTCTCCACACAAATCTAAATCTACCAAATCTTTAGAGGCGAGTTAATTTCCCCATCACAAACTCATAGAACTAGAAGTTTGAGGACATTTAGATGTTCCCTTCCATGTCCTCAGCTGAGAGTCATACACACCGTAAAAAATAAAACGTAGATTTTACGGTAAAACGCCGGCAACTGGGGTTGCCGAAATTCCACCATAAAATAAAGGAAACAGATTTTACCCGTAATTGTTTTTTTACGGTTGAATTTTGGCAACCACAGCTCCCGGCGTTTTACCTAAAAAACGATTTTACCTGCATGTCATAATGGAATCTAATTTCTTAACCTACATGCAGAACACCAGGCGGAGAACAGAAATCAGTTAAATAAGTTTATTGTAAACACAAAATAATGATCAACAATCAGATTTTGGGGAAAGTCTGCAATCTGGATCACTGGAGCACTGGGAGGTAAAAAAAAAAAAGAGATGGTGAGTTCAGGGGTTGTTGAAAATGGCAGTGACAGACTAAACAGACTGGTCTTACTTGGGTGGAGGTAGGTCTTGTCCGGGGGGAAGAATCATTGTGGTTACCGGGGTTTGGTTCAGATGGAGGGTTGCTGCTTGACCGACAAAGAGGCTGCGGTGGAGGGCGGACAGGTAAGCTTTGGATCACAGAAGGTGAGGAGCGAGTGAGACTGACGACAGGGCATCCAAGGAGGTTTGGTTTACTCCAAAGGTGTCAGTGGAACTCTGGCAACCAGTGGGTCCACAGCATCACGAGAAATAACCCGAGGAAGAAGCACAAAGAGATATCACTTGAAGTCCACAACAGGAGATCACAGTGAGAAGCATGGAGGGCTGGAGTACCAAATACTGGCTAACTCTCTGGATCTGAAGTGTTGGCAGCTCTGTCCTCATATACTCCTCCAGATGGTCTGATTATTTGCAGCTGTGCAGGAATCCAGGAATCAATGGCAACGCCCTCGGGAGGGAACAGCCTCTTGGCACCCTCTGGTGGTAAAAAAGGGGGAAAGTAGCAAAAAGGAACCATTCCAACAACCCAGGTTTCCCAACACCGTAAATTGTTTTTATGGTGGAATTTCGCCAACCCCAGCTGCTGGCGTTTTACCGTAAAATCAAAGTTGTTTTTTTTTTTTTTTACATTGTGGGGTTCCCAGAATTCCACCGTAAAAAAAAAATTACACAGGCGACATGCGCGCCTGTCGCAGCGCCTCGTGCTCCTCTGGATGTTTGTAACTCGGCGCGGATCGCGCACGCCGCCGTTCACACAAACTGGAAGGTCTGGAAGATGGTCTTCCAGACGGCTACAAAGTGAACCCTTAAGAGCTCAGTGAATTCCAACCTGGTACCATAATGGAATCCAACCTGTTCAATACGCCCAGTGGGTTCATTTCTTCACTACTTCTTCACAGTATGGGTGCACCGATTGCAGCTTTCTGGCCAATTACCGAGTACCGATTTTTTATTTATCCTTCTTAGAGTTTTCCAGACAATACTGGAACACACAAAAACACACACAAATTACTAAAGTTTTTTTCGTACTGTCGTAACCATTAAACAATCTCCCCTTCAGTTCAACCTTATAAAGTAGAGACACATTGTTGATGTTACCATTATAAAATAACTTGCAATTAAGTATTGGCAAAGATCAATGTACTTTTCACAGGTGGCAGAGTGTTGTTGTTAGCAGCTGCTGAAAGTAACTAAAAAAGTTACTTTTAATGTAACTTGGTTACTTTCCAAATCAAGTAATCAGTAATCGAACCAAGTTACTTTTTCAAGGAGTAGTCAGTAATCTGATTAAAGTTACTTTTTCAAAGTAACTATGCCATCACTCAACATGACCTGCTGGTCCGGTCTATCAGTCAAACCTCTCATGGGAGAGCAGAGGACAGTGGTTGATTGTTAGACCTTTGCTGAGGTCGATGTGATAAGATATGTGAATAAAATCAGCTTCATATGTAAAAATCGCCCAGTCACTGATCTCTCTGTGATCAAAATTAAGGAAATTGTCACTGATAAATTAGTTGGCCAACAAATTGGTGCATTCCTACTTCAGTCAGCTGTTAGTGGCGTTACAAGAAGATGGTAGCTATTGGGAGAACAGCACTTACCTGACTTACTTAAACTGTTACTATTTTAACAGTTTCAAAATCAAATATACCTTAATCTGCAGTGTAGACTGTCTTAGCACTACCACAGCTAGCTTCCATGCTCTCGGCTTTTGTAGGGTACAGCCAATCAGCAGCAAGGAAAATAAAAGGATTGGCTCCTTTGCAAATTCTAGCCAATGGTGTGCACCTTGGTATTTTCTTTTTATTTTAGACATGCGCAACAAAAAATCCAGTCTTACAGACATTACTATTAAAAAATTGCAATGATTTAGAAATGACTTGGACTCATGTTCCACAGGAAAACCTGTATTCACTGTCTTCACAGTGAGTAGGCGGGATCGCTGTGTGGTTTTGGCTCTGAGGCCAGTCGAGCAGAACAACTGTGCTATGATGTCATTTTTCCGCTTTCCCTGATTTTCTTAATTTTGTGTGATCAGAGATCTGCCAATACTTACATGTGAAACTGATCTTTTCCGGAGATCTTCCTGAAAATCATCCACTGTTCCCATGAGGACCCCCCCCTCCCCTCCCCCCCCCACACACACGGTCACATCTAAACTTCATTTATAGAAGTTTATCTTGGACTCTTGTGCAGATAAAACAAGTTTGTATAGTTTCACGAGTATTATTGAGTGTTTCTGAATTGTTGTAGTCCAACAACAGATTGGAACGCTGAAGGCGCATTGTGGCCTCATAACAGTTATAAAAACTATATGGTATCGGCCAAAATGGGAATTGGCAAGTCAGGCTTTTTGAAGATCAGCCAGATAATTGCGGTCAGTGCACCCTAATATTTAATGGATGAATGATGAATCCAAGAATATTTGGCACTTTTGCATTATCCTTGAACAATGCCAGTAGCATAAGCTTCATGCAGTTTCCATATAAAATACAAAGCTTGTAATTTTTTTCTTTCTGGGTAATTCCATCTGATCAGCTAAAAATAAAAAATAATAATCAAACAATATTTAGCAGAAGCACACAGGTGCAACTGTTAATATTGAAATGAATTAACAACACTTGTTGGAGTACTTTAAGGCCTATATTTTTTTTTATTTAATTTTAAGTGCCGCCATTACTATATGACTACAAAGTCACTGTTGATTTTATGATGTTTGATTTCATGATGTAAAGCACTTGTTGCTGAAATATGCTATACAAATAAACTACCACAAACAAGTAAAGCCAGTATGACAATAAAAAATCCTTGAACCCTTTATTGCAGAAAATTGTAGTATCAGCAACTATTTTGCATGATTGATTTCCTCTGAAGGCGATCAGTTATTGTCCGATGTGTTCATGCTTTTGTTCATTTCCTCTCTGTTTTCCCTTTGATGTCCTGTAAAGCATGTTGCGTTGCCTTGTCTAGGAATAGTGCAGCATAAACAAGTTGTTTTGCTTCATTCTATCGTTTTGGTAGTTTTAGTAGTTTAGCTTTACTTTTTGTGGTTTCTTCACTGTCTCTAATAATGCACGTTGCATTTATTTTTATTTTTCATACAGTTGCTGCACCTCCTTGTTCCATCTTCTTGTTCTTCTAGCTGCTGCTGCATATCCTCATTACAGGGCATTAACTGTAAGTTGATGACAGAGCTTCTGCAATAAAGGTGGGATTCTTGGTTACTATGCAGACTGGTTCTCAGCAGGCCATGAGTTGCCTCCTCAGCATGGGGTAGCCTCTGTGCCATGGCTGCAGTGTGAGTGCAGATCTTCTGGCAAAGCCTGTTAGCTGATCTGCTTCCTGAGTTCCTGCATATGAGATCAATGGCAGCAGTTAAATGTTTCTCCAGCTTTTGTTTTTGCCTTGGATTTGATGTAAGTTGGAAGCTGAATTGACTGTGGGTGAGCAGCTAAACAGAAGACGCAGGGAAAGTCAGGAGATAGCAAGATAAAAAAAAAAGATGAAGTGATGAAATTCAGGTCATTGTATTAGACCTCCACAAGAAATAAGTTCTTCAGTATGAGAATCTAAAGCACCTCAAAGTGAAAGCAACAGGAAAGCTGACAAGATAATAAGGAGAATATTGGTGGAGTATGAACAGAAACTGAGATACTGTTGGAGTTATGAGAGGGAATAATGTCTTTTCTGTTATTAAACATTGACTCAGTAAATAATAAGCAATGCACTGAATCTCTATGGGGCTCTGTGTGTAAAGTTACACACATTTAGCTTTCCATAAAAAAATAAGTAGCTTGGTCATTGCCTTTCTTTGCAATTCCAGTTGACTCTCATCTCCTTTCACTGTTCCATTTGGGATTTCTCCCATTGAAGTGGATTTCTCTGGTCAATTCTTTTTTTCTTTTTTCTTTTTTTTTTGACTGGGTCAATCAGCAAACAGACGGAGAAGTCGTAAACAATGACGTCGATTTTCTGCTCTGTTTTAGAACTGTAGTCTGCCTCTAGTTTTAGCAATGGCACCGGAGGAAATGAGAGAAACCATTCAGTCCATGTTGGTCAGACTTCCAAAATACTGAGTTATTAACAGCCACTGCGATTGGATTGGCTCCTCTCTCTTTGCACTCGAGGATATTTGTTTTCAGCACAGGAAAATTCCAGTAAGCTTCATAGCGTTGAACTGGTGCATTACATCCGTCACAGACAAACGTTAGTCCACACCTCTAGCAAGCTATCATTTGTCATGGTGTGAAAACAGGAAATCTGTGTTGGCCAGTAAAGTCAGCACAGTGCAGATATTTTTGGTTGTGATGTCCCCTTACTGATGTCAGTAAGAGACGAGCCTTAAAAAGATTAGGAGGGTTTGGCATACCCTGTCTCGGAGATAACAGAAGAAAGTAAAGCTTGGAGTTCAGACTCTGACAGAGGTCATCGAAATGTGTAGTTATCCTCTGCGGAGCAAAAACACACAGATGTTGTAATCACCTTATTGTCACTAACTGATTAACATTTAGAATCATAGAAACAATTAGATATAAAAGCTATTATTATAAGCTATAACCTTCTTCCTGCCAGAACAAGACTACAGTGTCATACATGCATGATAAATTAATGACGTTTTTAATTCTTGGTGCCAGTAAAAACATTTTTGAAGAAGACAAAGCAAACCTGAATAGCTTTGATTGATGTTCAATAAATCAGACTAAACATTTCCTGTTTTATGTAATAATAAACTCCACCTCTGTCCATCTTAATGTTTATATTTTTTTACTGTGTTAGATTCCTAATCATTCATTTGCTGTTCTGTAATTTTACTCTGTGAGTCTTTTTGTATTCAGTGGTTGTTAATTATGCACAACAGGGGAAGTGCTAACAGTGGTAGACACAGCTGTACAGTAGAACAGAATTTTGCTGTTATGTTGAAATAAACCTGAAATGATTGGGGAGTTGAAATTTTCAAACTGTTTTTAATATTTTAATTAGAGCCTTGGGCAATTAGCAGTGCATCCAGCAGTTAGTGTGTGTGTGTGGGCATGTGTGTGTGTGGGTGTGTGTTTTAATTGGTTGATATATTCTACCAGAGGTAGAAGATTTCCAGAATGTTTGTGTGTGTGTGTGTGTGTTTTAATTGGTTGATATATTCTACCAGAGGTAGAAGATTTCCAGAATGTTCCATGACAAATACAGATTTAAAAAAAAAATGACCAAACAAAATTTGTTGAGCATTTTGGTCTTGCTGGTGCTTTTGCCCCTCTTGCACTCAAAGTACTCGGTATTACATCGTCTTCTACTGAAGTTGCTTATCAAAGTTTAAGGCTGAGCCTAAAGGAGCAGCAGGCAGTGATCCGATGGAAATACATCAGAAAAAAAAGCTGAAGGTTAGTTTGTCTGGACATGAACTCATTCATTTATCACCTCCTATTCAGACTTGATAGAAAAAAACAATAAACTAACGTGTTGTTCAGTTAGGTTACATAATGATGATAAAACCATCATGGTGTGAAATAAGTATAAGAGATTAAAGAAAACTAATAATAATAATAAATAAAAGGCAAGAATCTGTAGTAATACCTGAGATTTAAAACATTGAACGTGACCTGTATGCACATGCATGTTCATACAGACATGCGTCACACAACATGCTTCTTCATGCCATTACATTAGATGATAAACTAAATCCTGATTTTGTCACTTGTTCTTAGTGACAGGTGATGTTTCAATGATCACACTCATCAACTGAGTTAGACTTTAACTCATCTTTTTATTATGATTGCCTTAAACAGAAGTCTTTTTCATTTAAGCCTTTTAATCTTTACGCAGCTGTTTCCATCTGACCATCATATTTATCTTATTTTCTCTGTACTTGGAGTGGTCAATTAGAAACATATCAAATTAGCATATTATACGCATAGTTTTTAACAACGACTGTTAATTTACAGCCATGTTTTTTGTTTGCCCCCTCCCTGCCCTCCTCCTTTTCCTCTGCTGTCTTTCATCTTCCTCTGCTTTGCTCTCCTAATTCTCCAGCACTCCTGCTAAGTGCACTTTGAATGTAGATCAATACATGGTTACTGGTGACTGCTGATGGCTCAGCACAAAGCAAACAGCATGGCAGCAGCAGTGTGGTCATCTTTATTTATTTATCTGTGTTGCAGGGAAATGTCTGTTTTGGCCGACTGCTCAAAGATTCCAATGGAGAACCACCTCAGGTCAAATAAAAGGACACTCTGCCTCTAATCCTCTAGTTTACCGAGTCCAGCAAATGATCAAAACTCTGCTGCTGGTCTTCAAAGACTGCATTAAACACAAAGGGTCAAAGTAAGCTTTCATTCTTAGATTTGTTCCATACATATTAATACTGCTGTGACTGATCAAATGTCAGAAGTGAGCATATCAACAAGGAATAATAAGTGTGTTCTGTGAGGTTAGATGCACAAACGTGGCAGCATGTTGGGGTAGCTCTGTCACATCCATTTTAAAAACTTTTCTTGCTCATTTTTCTGGTCAAAAATATTTTTTTTAATGATTCTTCTTGAGGTCTTGGATGCTGTAGTATTATGCATTTCACTGAGACAAAGTGGAAAGATCATGTCCCTGACTCCTCTCTGCCAAGTCTTTAGATCAGTGTTTCTCCACCCTGGTCCTCACCTCCCCCCTGCTCTGCATGTTTTAGATGTGCCTCTATTCCAGAACAGCTGATTCAAATGATTGCATGACCATCAAGAACTGCAGAAGCCTGTTAATCACCCAGAGATACAATTCAGGTGTGTGGCTGAAGGGAAACACCTAAAACATGCAGGACAGGGGGACGGTGAGGACCAGGGTGGAGAAACACTGTGTTGGACCATGCATGGCGACTGGCTTGAGTAGTTGCCCTGTAATTGTTAGGTTGTAGATTTAATTTCCCTTATTTTTTATCTGTATATATGTTTGGAGGAGTCTATCTAGATGTGAAGGTAGACTGTAGGAGTTAATGCTGCAAGTCAATGACGTCATGCATTCTTCTGGGTTTCCTTAGAAAAAATAAAAAATGGAACCAATTGTTTGACTTCTAGGAACAAATCTATGAAATTTGTATTTGTCTATACGACTGGATTGAATTAACCTTCTTTTGTAAACTGCCTTGAGACAATATTAGTGAACTGAAGCTAAATTAAATAAAAAACCTTATAAAATTCTCAGAATACAGCATTGTTTTGTGTGCAGACAGACACACACATGCTAAAGTATTAATATGGTCTTTGCTGGGTGAAGGACATTTAGAAGTGTTTCATGCCTATTTGAGCAAATCAATAACTTATCAGCTCTTGGACTATGTTACCAACGGTAGCATAAATAGACCTGCATGGACTGATTAGCCTGCAAGGAGCCATGTAGCTCGCCGTTTGACTTTTCTCTTTCTATTTTCACATCATTATGATTTTGACATACTGTAATTGTCCATTTATTAGTGTCATTTTAGAAATGGATTCTGCGTGTAGAAACTGCAGCTAGGATGATTTTTGTGTCAGTAGATTAGAGTTTTTGGCATTCTTTTTATAAACAGATGTACTTTTCTTAAGTCGTCGCTGTCAGGAGCAGCATGGTTTGCAGCAATGAGATTTTGATCCAGACTTTCGACAGGAAGATCCACCTAAAGCTGCTTAGACATTGCACTTGTTGCCGTTTTGTTGTTTCCACCTTTCTTATTTAAAAGAGAAAATAGTTTGGTTTTAATGAGTTATAAATCTAATTGCATGTTTTTCAATTTTCTCATTTTATCTAGTTTTGCATCTCGTTGTAATGATAAGGACGGTAACACTTTATTTGAAGGGAGGTGAATAAGACTGATATGACACTGTCATAAACACCTGTCATGAACATGAATAAGCCTTCATGAATATTTATGACTGTTGTCATAAAGTGTCATTCGGTAAATTATGACACTTTTAATACAAAGTTGACATTATTCAAAATGTCTTTGACAACTTGACATTAACCAAGAAATCATTACTGTTTAAACTTTACCTTTAATAACATAAAGTTACCTCATTTTTAAAGTGCAATCAGTTATACTTTTATAACAAATTTATATCAGTAATGATTTCTTGGTTAATGACAAGTTGTCATAACAAAGACATTTTGAATAATGTCAACTTTGTATTAAAAGTGTCATAATTTACCGAATGAAGCTTTATGACAACAGTCATAAATATTAATGAAGACTTATTCATGTTCATAACATGTGTTATGTCATATTTATGACAGTGTCATGTCAGTCTTATTCACCCCCCTTCAAATAAAGTGTTACCATAAGGTCTTCTGTTAAATGAGATACTACTTTTTAATTCCATTCCAAGTAGTTAAAGCTACAGTATGTAACTTTTTAAAAAATATATGTTTTTTACATATTTGTTAAAACTGTCACCATGTTTTGACAGTTTATGAAACAGATAATCTGTGAAAAGCTCAATCTCCTCCCCTTCCTCCCTGATGCGCTGCTCCCTACCAAACACAACCAATGAGAGTCAGGAGGCGGGTCTTAGTGCTGTCAATCAATTTCACTTCTAAATGTGCTACTGGTGGAGAAAAACTCACTGCCACAGGAAAATCGTTTCAGTCATCAGTGGCGATGCTAACTAGCCTTAACATTCACAATAGGCTATGCTAACAGCAGTGTAGCAGACAGTAAGAGTGGATGAGCAGCGCCTCACAGAGGATGACTGAAGGTGCTAAGACCCTCCTCCTGGCTCTGATTGGTTGTTTCTAGTTAGCACTGGGGTAAGGCAGAGCAGTGCAATTTTTTTCACAGATTATGTCTGTTTAATTCAGCTGATATTAATCTGACCGGATGGTGGCACTTGTTGAAAGATTAAATTTCATTTCCAGGTGCCTAGTCGATCCTTTTACATCAGCAAAATTAAATAATATGATCTCCTAAAAACATAACCGACAGAGTAATGATGCTGCTGATCACTGGGAATTTCACATTATTTATCCCAATATACACATTCACTTAAGAACCGTACAAGAAATAACAATTACTCTTCAGGTTGTGATGAGGCTTGATGTTCCACAACATCCTCTCCGTTTCCTGAATGCGCCAGCATGCCTGGCATAGTCACCATGACAGAAAACAGTGACTTCAGCTTAAGTCTTTTATTTAGAAGCACCAGAGTTGAAAGTCTGAGCAAAATTGACATAATTATTATTTTTACATCAGTGTATTATTGGTGTGAAGTTTGAAATGTTATGTTATGATAGTCCTAATGTTTACTTTGAATCAGCAAAGCAAACAGTGTCTTGAATTACTGATGACTTTTGTTTGGCACATGTGATGGATTTCAGGTGCAGGAGTTACACGCTCAGGCAGCATGTATGGTCCAGTTCTGCTCCTCTGTTGTTTCTCGCAATTTAGCTGTTTTCTAGATGAAAGCAGCAATTTTTCTTTCTTCTTTGCTGTTCATGGTTTAAAAGCAGCCTGAGAAAGTATATTTAGCTTACTGGTGTAGCTGTCGAGGATCTTATGAGGTGAAAGCTCTTTATAATACAATGAGTAGTCACATGCTCTAATTCCTGAAAAGCAAAAACAGACCTTCCAGCTTTGTAGAAATCTTTTATTGCATGGTCAATGGCAGTTTATCATTAGCTGCCTAATGGCTGAAAATGAAGCAGATGGGTCAAAATCCCGAGGAGGACTTTGTTGAAGTTTGACCCAAAATGGCCACCTCCATATTCAGTTTAGGACATGAATTAATAAACCTCTGCAGCACTTTGCTTTGCTGCTACGGCCCAACAAGATCAAAAGACACAGTGCTGAGGAAATTAGGAAGTAAATAAAACACATTGTACTAAAAAACAGACCACTAAAATAAAACAGGAACTGAGGTTTTCAAACTCTGACAGTGGTGTCCAAGCTTCCTGTCCCATATGCCAAAAATAGCCTGGTTGAAAATACTCACTGGCTACAAAAATTAAAGTTATTTTTTTAATGAATGTGATATTTTCTGTTTTTACCTGCTCAATAAAGGGTATTTTTAATGTAGCAAACAAACTAATATGATTTTGGAGAAAATGAGACAATGCTCTTGTTAAAAGAAAGGCATGTTTAATCTTTTTGTTGTAGATAAGCCATTTAGTTTCTTCTCAGAAACAAAGATGGTAAATGGGTCACTCTTTCTTTAAAACCATTTATATTTAGCCAATTTTAATTAATGGATGCACAAGTTTGCTTTCAAGAAATGAGAGGATGACTCAGTATAAGTGTATAATATTTTAAGAATAGAAAGAATTTTATTTTGTATACAATCCATTGTATTTTCTCGAAAAGAGACAAAATGATATAATTTTAGTGGGTAGTTTTGATATGTTTGTGATTTTTTTGATCAAATAAAACAGAATAAGGCAAACATAACAGTGAGGTCAGTTTGACATGAGACACAAATGGCTGAGAAGAAGCAAGAAGTATGATAGGATACGTCTGTGTGTTTCTGTGGGACTGAATGCTTCCAACTGAAACTCGCTTTGAAGGTGACCTTTTGAGGTGAAAGCTTGTGCTTTTCTACACATGCTTATAAACAGCTTGAATTCTAGGAAACATCTTTACCAGAAACTGACAAGCTACCTCAGAAATGCAACAGGTGTTGGAATAAAGGAATAGGCCTGTAATTTGTGCAGTTCAATCATTTTTTTTCTCAGTTGAAGAAGGTTCATGTTGGACATGTTTCTAAATGCTTGGTGAGTGTGTAGTGTAGCTGATTACTGTAAAGCCTCTTCTCAGAAAGCGGAACATTTAGCTGAAAGTGTAATGTAATTATCTGTGAAGAAATAAGTGATTTTGGTCCTGTTGTAATTTTCGAGGTGGTTCAGTATGTAACTGGCGTACTGCATGGACAGTTTCAGGCTGCAGCCACACCAGCTCTGTTAAGTCCACTTTAATCCAACTCTAGTTCATTTGTTCAGAATGTCCGGTTTGTTAGGGAAGGTGTGAATGGGCAATAGAACTCTGAAGCAGACCAAAAAATTAACTGTGCTCTGCCTAGAGACTCAGGTCTGAGTTTGGCTGAAGTGAATCTGGTGCAGTTTGAATGCATATGTAAAAGCCAAGCAGACCAGCTTGGCTGCGGTCCACTCCAAAAGCAAGAAGTGGACTGCAGCCCAGGGAATTCTGGGTAAATACAACTAAAACAAATGCACAACTCTAGCACAAGCTAAAATCTCACACCACGCCACTGTTTACATTTTATAAAGAAGGAAGTTGTTCAGTGTCTTCTGCAGAGGTTTTGGTGTTGTGTTCAGCGCCCCCATAGATGATGGAGGCAACAAGTTTTGTTAGTTTGACAGGGTAGTGTGGAAAAGAACTACAGCAGCTGGAATTGGAACAAATGTTGTAATTTTGATCCCAATAGAACCGAATCTTCTGAACTATCTTGCATGAAAACACTGATCACTGATCGTTTCATCCCACATTGAATCCATCTTCCGTTGCCATAAAGGATTCGCTGGCATCCTGCCATCAGGGCCGTTAATCTGTCCTGATGATGTTAATCTGAATACATATTGGTTCTATCATTCCCATGCTGCTGGTTTTTAATGTTAAGTGTTCCTCAGGCTTTGGCGAACATGAACCTTTCCTAACCAATGTGAAACAAGACAAGTTGAAGGAAGACATTTGATAGGAATCCAGAGAATTATCAGCTTGCTCTGCTTAATGATGACATTCAGATTACATGTGCACTGCTTGTTGTGGATCAAGGAGAGAAAGAGAGACTGCAACAGATGTGGGGAAAAAAGGAAAGTAAGATGGCAGAACAGAACAGCACTTGCTCTGCTTCTCACTGCAGTGCTCTTATGTAAACGAATGTTCAAGTGCACAGTAGATGAACGAGCAATAGGAGGATAGAAAAGAACTTGAGTACAAATCTAGAGATGAGGAAGAAAAATCAGATGAGAAGAGTGTAGAGGACAGAGTGCAGGCTGAGTGGGACTGATGAGGACTTGTGGGAACACTGGACTAGGATACAGATGCACAATTTGTGATAAGCAGCTTTTGCCTTTTATTTGTCTGGGAATTTAAACTTGGAACAGATATATTAGAAGTTATGGAATATATCCATCCAGCCATTATCTAGACCCACTGATTAGTGCAGGGTCATTTAGAGACACCAACAACCTGCACAGTCATGTTTCTGACCTGTGGCAGGACGCCAGAGCACCCAGAAAGAACCCACATACACTGAGGAGAACATGCAGTCTCCATGCTGCATGTCACCAGTTTGTTCAGGGTCAGACTGGTGACAATTTAGAGAGATTGTCCTCTAAATTCAACCAAGTTTTTGAACTGTGGCAGGAAGCCAGAGTGCCTGGAGAGAACTCACACATGCTCAGCGGGAACATCCAAACTCCCAAACTGGGACTCGAAGCCAAGACCTTATCAGTGCAAGGCAAGGCTGCTGGGGTCCGAGCACCAAAATCTTATTTCATTCGTATAAAATAAAATTTCTAATTGCAGATTTTTCTTTGTGTTAGTGTGGCAGGCTGAAAAACCAGTAAGACAGAAAAAGTACTAAAAACCAGTTTAGATAAAATAAAATGGTCTCCAGGAGTTTGTTCCACTAAAAGGCATGCAGATTTTCTTGTTCTGCTTTGAAAAACACAAAAAAGTAGGATAAAGTTTTTCCCCACTGCTGTGACCCCTTAACAGTTATAGCAGCAACCCATATACCATGAGTTGTGCAGGTGAGCATGTGTGTATCTTACAAACACACACATGTGTGTGTTTGTAAGAGAGGAAGAGCACTACTTTCAGAGAGTTTGAATAATGGGCTCTGTGCAGCGTCTCATTCATCATTGTTGATGTGGGCTATTGCTGCTCTGGCAACCTATTTCTGGAAGACCTACCTATGGCATAGAACCAACGTGTGCTTACAGGCTCCTGCTGCACTGCTGTACGCTGCAGTGGGCCCAGAGGCTGCCTTTGGCCTTTCAAAGACATCAGAGAAGTCTGGAAAGTCCAACTTCATAAGGTGTCCCATGACAGCAAGAGGAGCAGAAACAGCCTCAGAACACAAAGTTCCCATTATTACATCAGACTTTATTTATACGATATATATATATATATACACATATATATACACACACACACACATATATACACACACACCTGCAACAGACTGGCGACCTGTCCAGGGTGACCCTGCCTCTCGCCCGGAACGTTAGCTGGAGAGGCACCAGCAACCCTCCCGACCCCACTAAGGGACAAGGGTGTATAGAAAATGGATGGATGGATGGTTGGATATACACACACACACACACGCAGTGCCACTTCAAACTGTATTATTCTCAGTCAGAAGAAAAACATGTTGGTAAAAACAAACAAAAAAAAAGCAACTATACTTTTAACTTAAATCTGTCTGAAGAAAGAAAAGTGTTAAGCAAAATTGTTGTTCACAATGTGTTGTGGGAATATAGAGGTGAATAGAAGGCTCCCCACTGGGGCAGCTGTTAGTGTTTTTCTGTGAACTTTGAATGTATAATAATGTTTTGATAGGTTTATCACAGTGCAGAGCACTTTGTTTGAACTGAGTAGTAAATGCTCCTGCATTTCTCAATCATCCATCACTAATGAAGAAAAGTTGAGATGCAACAAGCTAGACTCTGCTTGATTGATGATTGCTTGCTGGAAATATACCGTGTTCAATTTCAGCTCCTACCTTATTGATGATGTTTTGTAATATGTCAAGAAGCAAGCAAATGATGTGTCCCTGACTCTAAGGGAGAGCCCAGCCACCCTGCAGAGGAAACCCATTTCGGCCGCTTGTATCCATGATCTTGTTCTTTTGGTCATGACCCAAAGCTCATGACCATAGATGAGGGTGGGAACGTAAATCGACCAGTAAATCGAGAGCTTCGCTTTTTGACTCAGCTCTCTCTTCACCACGACGGACTGGTACAGCGCCCGCTTCACAGCAGACGCTGCCCCAATCCGCCTGTCAACCTCCTGCTCCCTTCTTCCCTCATTCATGAACAAGATCCCCAGATACTTAAACCCACTCCACTTGGGGCAGGACGACCTCCCCCCCGACCCGGAGAAGGCACTCTACCCTTTTCCGGCTCAAGACCATGGCCTCGGATTTGGAGGCACTGAGCCTCATCCCACCAGCAAAACACAAAAAACTTCACAGTTTTCCCCAAACTAACAGACTGAGTTGAGTAAAGCTGTTGGATGCACGTAATGTTAGCTAAAAGATGACTAGCTAATATCAATACAGCATCTTAAGCTTGTTAACAAGTAGCTTTTAGGCTACTGGTGTTGTCTATGTTCAGCTACGATTCATTTTGCTCCCTAAAAAAGTTGATTCCCCCGTCCTGTTCGTCTGGAGCCGGGGCTGAGTATAACAGGGAGTCTCTAAGAATCCAGCCCCCAGCCCCGCTTCGCTGACACACATCGTTTAACCAGGCAGCTATTTAGAAACCACTTGGGGGGCCCAGGAGAAAAAGTTTGGATCCATCCATCCATCCATCCATCCCTTTGTGACTCGGCTCTCTCTTCACCATGACGGACCGGTACAGCGCCCGTTTCACTGCAGATGCTGCACCAATCTGCCTGTCGACCTCCTGCTCCCTTCTTCCCTCATTCATGAACAAGATCCCCAGATACTTAAACTCCTCCACTTGAGGCAGGACGACCCCGCTGATCCGGAGAAAGCACGCTACCCTTTTCTGGCTCAAGACCATGATCTCGGATTTGGAGGCACTGATCCTCATCCCGGCCGCTTCAAACTCAGCCGCAAACCGCTCCAGCAAGAGCTGTAGATCACGTGATGAAGCCAATAGGACCACATCATCCGCAAAAAGCAGAGATGTGATCCTAAGGCCACCAAAACGGATCCCCTCAACACCTCGGCTGCACCTAGAAATTCTGTCCATGAAAGTAATGAACAGAACCGGTGACAAAGGGCAGCCTTGGCGGAGTCCAACTCTCACCAGAAACGAGCTCGACTTACTGCCGGCAATGCGGACCAGACTCTGACACCGGTCACATAGGGACCTGACAGCCCGTATCAAAGGGCCCAGTACCCCATACTCCTGGGGAACCCCTCACAAAGCCCCCCTAGGGACACGGTCGAACGCCTTCTCCAAGTCCACAAAACACATGTAGACTGGTTGGGCGAACTCCCAGAACCCTCCAGGACCCTGCTGAGGGTGTAGAGCTGGTCCAGTGTTCCACGACCAGGACGAAAACCACACTGCTCTTCCTGAATCTGAGGTTCGACTATCCGACGGACCCTCCTCTCCAGGACCCCTGAATAAGGAGGCTTAAGAGTGTGACCCTCCTGTAATTGGAACCCACCTTCCGGTCCCCCTTTTTGAACAGGGGGACCACCACCCCAGTCTGCCAATCCAGGGGAGCTGCCCCCGATGTCCATGCAAATTAAATTGACTAACTGTTTTTGGCCTTGGTTGTTTGTTGAAAGCTCACCCCTTTCAACCTCTGACCAGTCATGGGCTCATTGTAGTCAGAGGGGGAAGACACACAGCAAAGGTCATCAGGCTGGAATCAAACCTGCAATGGCCACATCGAGGACTGAGGTGTCCTTATGCTTGCTGTGTTCTGTCCCTGCACCACCACAGCACCTGGTTGGTACAGGATCTGTCCCTGATGAAGCTTGCAGCACAATATCAGACATAGGACAACAACATGGCATTGAAGTTAATTGTTTCAAATACTCTTTTTAGCATATTCTCTAAAAATATTTAGAGAATATTTTCAGAGAATATATAAATATTTAGAGAATATTTAACTCTAAATGGAGGCTAAAATAAGCACCATTTACAGTGATGGAGGCTATTTCAGAGCCTATTTTTGCACTTGAAGCATCCATCTTCAAGTGCAAAAATACACCTGAAGATTATCTGGTCCCAGAGGATAATGCTAGATTATGGTAGAGACTTCACTCATCATTGCATGGACCTCTAAAGAGTTACCATGTTTGCACTGGGTTTCTTTTTTCTTTTTAATAGTTTAATAGTGTATTTTTAGAGTACACTTCTTAGAGTGCACTCTCAAAAGTGTAATTGAAACAATTAAGTTCAAGTTTAAGTTTAAGCTGTGTTGGTATCCTCCGTCTGACATGATGATGCAAGTTTCACCAGGGACAGATCCTGTACCAACCAGGTGCTGTGGTGGTGCAGGCACAGAGCACAACAAACATAAGGAGACCTCAGTCCTTGACACGGCTATCGTAAGTTTGATTACAGCCTGATGACCTTTGCTGCATGTCTTCCCTCTCTTTCATTACTCACTGTCCTGTCTAACTATACTCAAATAAAGGCTGCCTGAGTCTAAAAACCCTGGTAAAAAAAGATAATTTATTAGTTTTCTTCTTTATCTGAAGTAAACTAGGTGATTTGAGTAAGACTGATTTAAATCTGTCGTTTTAAACAAGCGTTATAAATTCAGTTAAAACAAAACATAATAAATTGAGTTGGATGAACTTAATTGAATTACTTGTTACTAATCAAAGCAATTCAGTTAAGTTGCTTCAACTAATTTCTTTTTACAGTGTAATGAGAGTAGCAGCGCCATCTTGTGGCAGCGGTTTAACCTCCATCATGGTACAGATTGTACGTTGCTCTTGGAGCTGACTTCAGTCATTTGGAGCATTATTTAATACTTTTAGCTGTATAGTAAATATGGGTGAAATGTAACTCTTGGGTTTTGGTGTTGTGAGTGAGTGCTAAGTGTAAACTGTGTATCAATCTCTCTTTTGCTTGTGTATCATGGTCAATGAACTCAAATCACATGTGAAGCAGATAGACCCATCCAAAGTTTTTACTTCTTATTTTACTATATTTTCTTGAATTAAGAACTTGAGAACTTGCATATTGTACCTTATTGCCCCTCTGCATTGGGTTTGCCAGTTAGATACTGGAGAGTCCTACAGTGACTTACAACACCAGATCTTCTCATAAAAATGTATTTAATTGTATTTTAGGTAAACCTTTTAAGCAAATGGATTAAAGTTCAGAATAGGTTGATGGGTTTCAATAAATGTGTTAATACATAATTTCCTGTTGCTATTGATCAGGGCTTCATAAAAGATTACTAATCTCGCTGAACAGTCAAAGACGCTGTGGTTGTTCAACTCTGATCTCAGTGATTTGACTTAAATCCCACATAGATGTCATTTAAACAACAGGCTGCTCCTCGTCTCACCCCCACCCATCCATAAAGAGTGTTTGATGCCTTGTGTCTTACATATTTTTGTCTTAATTTTTCCTCCATTCACTCCTGATTACCAGATCCAACATGAGTCTGGCTCAGTAAGGCCAGCGGTAGTTTGCTGATGTAATTACAGGGATCCTGGCTGGATCCCAGGCCTGCATATGAGTGTTTATTTGATGTATTACTGGTATCATAGAAATGTTGGCACAAACTGTTTACTTAATCCTTCCAACCCCACAGGGAACCGTTAGAGTGGTCAGACTGTGGTCAGCTGAGTAGGAGGCTGGCAGACTTAAATGTTGATTTATTGAGAAAAAGAGCCATTACTTATTCAGTGTTAATGTGATATAAATTTAATAATCCTAACAGAGAACCAATTTTTACTGATATGTCCAAAACAAGTTTAAGCTAAATTGAAATAATGATCAAAAATAAATATAAAAAACATGTTACCGCAAGTTACAAGAAAGAATAAAACTTAGTTTTTTGTCTATTTGTTTACCTTTCAGATATTTCATTATAAATTCAACACCATTTTGATTAATAATGGAAAAACGGATTAGGAGACAATCAACAAACTTCAATGTATATTTATGACTGTTGGATTCTTATTGGCCTGTTGATGTGATCTACATTCCAAATATATTGATGCTAATCAATGTTTTTTGCTGCACATCTCTACCATGTTTTAAAGTTATGAAACGAAGGCCATATGTTTATTTCCTCCTTGTGTTCAGAACGATCCAGTCAAACCAAAGAGCTGAACACAGGTGTGAATACACTTGGGGCTGATTTCTCTACAGCCTGAGGAGGTTGTAGCTGCACTAACATGGCAGCCAGCTCATTGGGACACTGACATGATGTCATGTGCTTCAAACAATAAAAAGCTAAATAAAAGTTCCAGCAAAATCCACACTGCTGTCAGCCAATCTAGCAAATCAAACAGCTTTGTCATTTTAAAACACACTTAAAAGGAAGGTTTCTTTTTTTATTAAGAAAGATTGAATTGCTGGAATTCTGAGCAAAAGAATGGCGTTTTCTCAAAACTCTGGATTTTATTGACCAGTGAATATCAGGACACTGCCAGGGTGAGTGATTTGAACATTTTTGGAGCTCAAACTGGTGGTGGTCGCTCACTGCATTATGAAATCTCACATGTAAAGCACAAAGTCTCTCTGTAGGCTTGAAGCAAATCCTGTGCTCTAATAGTGACATGAAAGCTACAGAGATTCCTCTAGGATGCTCAGAAATGTTGTCGGTGGAATTTAAAATGTCTTGGTCATTTGAGTCAGTTTTTCCAAAGATCTTTTTTTAAAATTAGACTTTGTATGTTATTAAAAGATCACATCTAGGAGTAATAAAGTAAACAAATAAAACAGAGCTCTGCAAGAACCAAGTTGTTCTAGGTAATACACAGTGCTGCCTTTTATAGCCACAAACCAGGAAAATGACAAGTGGTGAATAATGAGAACATAATGGAACACTATTTGGACACAAACGCATAACTCAACAAAATTGTCAGACTCCCAGTGTCCATGTCCTTTGTTTTAAATAACACCTAACTAATCCCTTAGGGTTTACATACGTTGTCTTACAGATTTATAAGACAACTTATGACTTATAAGTTGTCTTATAAAGACACCAGGAATTTTTATAAACTAAAAATTTACTCCGCCCTGCCTCTTGATCAGGTGATTCTATCCAGCAATCAAGCCCCCTAGTTTTTAACGGGAAAGCATTTTGTAAAATCAACTTTTGAGCTTTACATCATCAATCAATCAAATTTTATTTGTATAGCACATTTCAGCAGCAAGGCATTTCAAAGTGCTTTACAGCATGTGACATTGAATAAACAGTAAGAAAGAGAAAGCGATTTTGAAAGACAAAAAGATTGGAATTTGAAAA
>NW_006800321.1:58375-61782 GCF_000485575.1 Poecilia formosa | reverse complement strand
AAAGTTTAATCGGTAATACTTTTAGAACAAATTTATGTCAGATCATGATTTCTTGGTTAATGTCACTTTGACATAACGAAGACATTTTGAATAATGTCAACTTTGTATTAAAAGTGTCTTTATTTACCGAATGACACTTTATGACAACAGTCATAACTATTCATGAAGACTTATTGATGTTCATGACAGATGTTATGTCATGTTTATGACAGTGTCATGACAGTCTTATTCAACCCCCTTCAAATAAAGTGTTACCTTAATAAATACTAGTCTTGGTAGCACTTCTTAATAACTACATCTTATTTAGCCCCATTTAACCATTAATAAATAGTTAATTAATCTCAAAAATATCATTAAATAAGGATGATTCATACTTTATAAGATATAAATGAACACATTTACTAATATTTTACCCATAATAATGAATTACCCCCAAAGCCAACATACCCAGTGTTTATTCATGCTCAATAACTCATTAATTAACTTTTCTATATACTGTGTGTATATGTCTGTAAATGCTTGAATAAATGTACTTCACCAAAATGTGTTAGACATGTATTAACGGTTAGAGAATGTTTGAATTGGCTGTATACTAATCCTGCAGTGCAGTTTCTAGAAGTTAGCTAAGTCTGCGAACCCTTCTATAGTGAGGATGATTTATGCTTTTATTAATGTAGACAAAACTCTGAATGGCCACAACTTCCTTATCACCCGTGGAAATCAGTCCAAAATCAAGTCAGGAGACAGTTACAGTAATTTAATGTCTGACAAAAATCTGACTGGAAAAAAATATTGTGTAATCAACTGAACAATACAGTTATTACAGTGATTGGAGTTATACTTGTATTATTGAAGCAAAAAAAGTTGATTTAGGAGTTAGTTACAATTTAAATGAAAAGAGCCTGACAAAAACAGAATAAAAAAATAGAAATGTTAATTCTTAAAGTAACTTTACAAAGTGTCATAAAATAAATCACCATTACAAAATAATAATAAAAAAAACAATAAAATAAAATAAAAATAATCCTGAAATGAATGAATAAATCTTGAAATAAATGGATCATTTGTAAATCGCTTTGGATTAAAGCCTCTGCCAGATGCATAAACATAATTACCATTTTAATATTGATTTTCTGTTGTGTTTTGGTCTCTAATAGATGTGCTCCTCTTCTTAAGCACACTACAATACTTTCACTTCATTATTTAAACACACTTAAAAAAAAGTATTGCATCTGAAATATGACTCTGGTTCTTCCGACTGAGGCCAGCAGCCGGCGCATCTCAGTAAACACATTGATTTACTCGGGGCATTCCATCTGAACCAGGACGACACGATGGGACATATGAATGTGATAAATATGGATGGTTTCAAAGAAATGTGTGTGGATTTGGAAAGCAGTCCTACAGTAGCTTCACGGTGTGCTGCTCTTTCAAGCACATGCACACAAAGGACTTATTCTGATGTGGAGCTTGAGCTCTGCAGTGAGTGGGCGAACGAGGCAGCCCTTTGGTGAGAGAGCAAGAGTTGAGTGAGAGGGAGCAAAATAGAGAGAGGAAGAGAGAGGGAGGAGGAACAGCAATAGGTTAGGATTATATAAAGGTTTACACACCTTGAACAGGTATCCAGAGAGAGCTGGGCTCAGGCGTGTGTGTTTTGTGTAGTGATGAAACATCTCTCAACAATAATGTTTCGTGTTCCAGTGTGTACACTAATTTGATAAAATAGTGTACAGTATTTCTTGTTAATATCTCCAATATCTTATATGAATATATAGCAATAATGATAATAATAATAATAATAATAATAATAATAATAATAATAATAATANACTCATATTATTCCCTTATCAAAAACATACCTGGAGTGTTGCCTTGATTCCTTCGTGCATGTTTGACAATTTTTTTAATCTCCCGTAGCAAAAATTCACCTGTGCAAAACTCCTGAGGGGAATGGGAACCGCCTTCAAGGGTGAAGCTTGGAACTGCAGAATTGTTGTATTGTGTTTCTGACAAACCCATAAATCTGACACACAAACATCCGCACACAGTGATGGACGACAAGGCTGCCTTTCATTTTATAATTACATTTACGATTTTACTAATTTGCATCTAAGAATCTGACCAGGTTCAGCCCAACCTAACAACCAGTCCCCACCAATATAACTGAATGTAACTGTTGGTGAGCAGGTGGATGGTATGAACCTGATTGCACTGCAGCGTGGTGGTGTGCAGGTGGACCAGATGAACTTGACTGCAGTGGTGAGAGCTGAGGAAGGAAACAGAGCAGGCAGACAGGCCAGAATCATACCACATGTACTGGAATATGAATTGCTTCCTAAAAATCCTCCCCTTTCTTAGGACTAAAATGTTTAGAAATCAAAAATGTTACCTGCTATTGCTATATTGACAGCTTATTTAAAAAAAAAAAAAAAACTTTTATCCTCTTTTTCTGTTTTTTTGCCTGTTTGTATCTTATACAAAATTAGATTTTGTGCTTAAATGATTCCTCTTAGTACATGGACATGAAGAAATGTTTTATCCACTAAATCTTTAATAGAGCCAGACACTGTTGCAGGTGGTTTCTAAACTCAGATATGTATGTGAAATGTGACATTTGTACACGAGGATCTGAGCTGCTAGCTTTTCCTCAGTGGGTGATGTCATTCAGAGGTTCCCTCTCTCTCTCTCTCTCTCTCGCTCCTCTCTCTCTCCATAGAAGGCAGGAATGCAATCTCCTGCTGACAGGCACTAGACATCTTCAAGCAGGGAAAACTTTTTGTTTGTGTCAGCCTTCATAAATGTCACTAAAGCACGATTCCACTTAATGATAGTCACGGAGACGTAGCAGCAGCCTCTCAGTGTCTTGTGTGTGGGTGTGGGCGGAGGGATTGCATCTGCCAGGCGTAAGTGTCAGCACTACAACAGGCTCCATCAAACCCTACATGGTTGTGTGTGTGATGGTATTCCCTCTGCCCACACACTTAGATCATTTAAACAGAGCATGAATTCAGACAGAATATTATAACTCCAATGTTTGTATTACATTTAGTTTCCACTTTTCTTCTTAGATGGGCCCTAGTAAGTGATACCAGGGCTTGTACTAACCACTGGTTCTGTCAGCTGCTTCCAGACACAAACACTGAGTGATTCACCAGGACCCAACTCTTCTGTTTGAACCCGCCATCCTGATTAATGCTCACACTACGCAGCTGAATGTGCAGATTTGTTGTTAAATCTTCAATTCAATTTGCATTGTTTTCTCCCATGTGATGGGATATAGAGAGCTGCTTCATTCAAAATTAAATATTCTTGTTAATATATAATTAATAACGGTAACACTTTATTTGAAGGGGGTTGAATAAGACTGTCATGACACTGTCATAAACATGACATAACACCTGTCATGA
>NW_006800321.1:33739-52052 GCF_000485575.1 Poecilia formosa | reverse complement strand
AATAATAAAGGTCAGAGATTAATTGGAACTTTGTTAAGAAATAATCTATGTTGTTTTAACTGGACTCTGTCATGTCATCCTTTAAGCTGCAATAAATAGGTCTTGTCAAATAACTTTTATGTAATATTTAGAGGTATTTAATCATACTACAATTTATATTGTTATCTGAAACATATTTGTTAAGCACAAATTTAGTCACCCTATGCATGATGTTTTTAATATTCATATTTTTATACAGGAAAACTGTTTCATGTGATTGTTTTGTCAGTGTTCAGTCGGATGCTTTCAGAGAAACAATATTATGCAAGAGAGCTTTTGCCTGCAGCCCTCCGTTAATCCTGCCTCCTCTGAGTGCAGGGAAATGAAATTCTTTGACAACTGTTAAGATGAAGCTCTGACTGTTTCAAAGAGAATCTGAAACTGCACCTGTCTGTAATTTCTCCTGTGAAGTGAACTACATTCACATGTTTCATAATGTTAATACTGGACTTACACAACCCAGCTGTGCAGCCTGAGCCCAGCATTTGCTGATACTGTCCATTTTTTCATTTACCGTATATTCACACTGGTCCTGCTCAGTGAATCAAACGGATCAGTTCTGAAATTAGCTAGCAGACCTGTCCCACAAACAGGATTACTAATACAGATTGGGATCCTGACATGTTGCATGAGGATATTTGTTCTGTTCTGGGTTTTTCTAGAGAAATCTTTCTGATGAGTTTCACTCAAAGAACAGCAGCACTGAAAGGACTGAATGATGCAGCAGCAGTTGGATTCTGCTCCCACCTAATAAACACTTTATGATTTTCTGATAATTATTTTATTGGCATCTCTAGTCGTCACATCAGTGAAGGTTACAGAGGTGTGATGCTGCTGATGTGTAGCTGCATCCCTCTTGATCAACAAGCACAGGGTCCTGCCTCCACTCCTGACAGAGCAGAATTAGTTTGTGATATGAGAGCAGACCTGCTTTAAATTGATTGTCACACTGGGATCCAGAACATGTTGTAGTGCTGTTACTATCTGGCTGCTAAGAGGATTACCATAGTCACATGGACCTACTGAGGCTCATTGCACACCGGGGTGAATCTGTGTGTGGCTTTGGCAGCAATATAGAGAGGATCTATCAGGGACCTGACAGCACTCAGCTTTCGCTTTTTTTGTTATTATTATTATTTTTGCTGTTGCCCCTTTTTGCAGCCCGGCCAGACCTGGGCTGTGTTCAAACCAGGTTCAGCTTCTTTGCATCAGCAGTTATGGCCCAATTCCACCTCACTCTCTGGAACCCAAAATGATTCAAAATCAGCCATCAACTGGTTGATTGGCCTCAACCAATCAATGTACAGAGATGTAAAGAGATGAATATTCTCCCAGCGACTACTCATTCTCTCCTCTAGTCTGTTGCTGCTTTATGCTGAGACAGAGCTGGGTTTGTAATTCTTTGATGGATTCCACCACAGCTGCCCTGTTGCCTGGTCCCATGGTGAGCTGAAGTTTGACCTCGGCTTCCTGAGGTGACGGGTGGGTGAGAAGCTCTGTGTTGTTCATTGCTGTCTCACGAGTAAATAATGACGTATACAGATTTGCATGTTTTGACATAGCAATCCTGTCCTGCTTTCAAGGCAATGCTCTGCTCAGCGCAAACACTGCCAGAGCCTAGCTACAGCAAGGCCAGACTGGACCGGGTCAGGTCGGACTGCACTGGACCAGATTGGGTCCGGTCTAGTCTTTGTTATAACTTGCTATTTTTGTTATTTTCTTTTGCTCAGGATGATGAAGTGGTTCTACAATGCTCGGCTACAATTCAAAAAGAGCAACAGAAGCTCTGCCTGGCAGCTGAAGGCTTTGGAAACAGACTCTGCTTCCTAGAGTCCATCTCCAACTCCAAGGTACTGATCATACTTTACTTATTTCTGTATGTAATTTGTGCCTGCTATTTTTTTTGTTGCAGGCACAAAAAAATACATCAACAAAAAAGTAGATTACTTCAGTTCAAGAAATGAAACATGCTTTGGGTTTATTGCAAACTCTGAAATATTTCAACTGTTCATTGGGTCTGGGTCTGGAGTTGTGCAGGTCTAATGAGGTTCAATGTACAATTTGTGAGAATGGTGAGTTTTAATGTTTGTGGCTGGTCACCATAGACTACTCCAGATATTTCAGAAAGTCTCCATTTGACCATGTCACCGTCTGTGGAACATTGTAGACATGATGGACATGAACAGTCCTACACTTCTTCATGATCTATTTCAAGACTTTGGACTTTTTTCTAAAATAATACACACTGAACTGCTGACCATCCTCTGAGCTTCTCAGCCAACATCAGCCCTCCAAGCTGTGTTTTTCTACTTCCAGAATGTTCCTCCAGATCTTTCCATCTGTACCTTTGTGCTGGAGCAGTCCCTATCTGTCCGAGCCCTTCAGGAGATGCTGGCCAGCACAGAGGAGAAGGCTGAAGGGGTGAGTGAAACCACATCTATGTTCCAGGGATGACAGTCATTCTGCTTTCTGATCACTTTGTTTTTTTCACTCTTTTTTCTGACCTTTATGCCTTTTTCATTGAAAAAGAGACTATTGATGTTCATTAGTTCATGTGTAATTGGGCAGACTGCTGTTTTAATGGAGCTTAACGGAGACGCTAAATGGATGAATGGGCATTTCTTCTTGTCTTTATAACTATTGTTTTGATTCGAATTAATTACAATATACATACATACATACATATATATATATATATATATATATATATATATACACTTGAATATTTATTTAGTACTAATGTAAGAACTTAGTAATAGTATTACAGCAGATTCTGACTTGTCACAACAGCTATTCATTCAGATCATGTGGCTGGTAGTTATACTCAGGTGGGTTTCATCTACTATTAGAGTGGTAAATCATAAAATATATTTTTCTAGTTTTGAGCTTAAAAATAAAATCTTTAGTGAAATTTTCAGAACCAGTGTTGTTACTTATTTTCTTTAAAAATGATGGTGTTTTTATAGGACCTTCATATAAATACCTTTATAGTATTGTCTTTACGGTGCTTTGCAAATTTATTTAGATCCTTTAAACTTTTTCAATTTTGTCATTTCATAACCATGAACTTAACTGTGTATTATTTGGATTATTTTTGAGACAGACCAATTACTATCACAATTCTGTGAAGTAGAAAGTAATGCTATACAGTTTTTCAGCAGCTTTTCCCTTAACCCCTTAAAGATCAATTTATTTTAAAAGTTACCAAATTAGTAACCAAAGTGTTTAATCCAGTTGTGTTGTGAAAGTCTCTAAAGTTTGAAATAGAACATTAGAGAACAATCAGCTTCATAAAGACCAAACATTCTGCTTGTGTTCCGCGTTCGTTCCATTCACTTAGTGCTGAACTGAAAGGGCTTTGCTGAAAATTTCTGGTACAACTTTGAACATATGTGGAAATATTTTTTCCACATATGTTCTCTGGCTCTGTTCGGATTGTCAAATGTTATAAGAATAAAATATTTATAAAATTCCAGGTCTGTTACACTGAGCGTCAGCTCTCCTTTATCTGAATCCTTTTATTCTGGAGGCTCTGACATATCGGAATTGATCAAAGTTTAGAAGATGATTAGATAAAAGAATATTACTGCTGTATAAGGATGCTGAGTAAGATGATGGAAATATTTTTACTTTACACAGTAGCTACCAAAAACTAGCATGCCATTATCCAGAAAAATCATTCTTTTCTTTTTTTTTTTTTTTTTGTAGCCTCCCCTGACTTTAACAGCAGTAAAAGTCAGGGGAGACTGTAGTTCAACCTTTTATTCTGGCTTTTTTTTTTTTTTTTTGCCTTAAATGACATGTAAGTTTCAAAAATAAAATCTGGTGTTTTTTGAATAATATTTTAGAATAATAAAATGCTTAGGTTTCTGGATTTTGCAGGTAACTCCTTTTGTTTTGAACCAACAGTGATACTTGATGTTGATCAAACCACCTTTATTTGTTGACAACCCAGTTATTGATAAAAAATTTCCTCTTATTAAAGAACTGTGTGGCAAGAATATCTAAGACAATATCTGGACAAATAAAATGTCAAAATGTCCTGTAAATATTCTACTTTAACTTAGAATTCCGACCTAAATATTCACATATACGGTAATAATCACATCAATATACATAATTTGCTGCCCAGAGCAGAAATCCTCTGCAGCAGTGCAGTTAGAAAATGTAATTAACTGCTGATAATGAAGCCATTATCCTGGTAATAGTCTGATTTGAGCCCTGAGTGCTCGTTTCATCAGCTCACATCAGCTTGTTAGGGTGATATTACAAAGGTACCGAGATCAAGAAGGAAGCTCAGAGGGGACAGGGCTTCCTCTGTCATGGGCCCCAAATTATGGAACAACATCCCTTTGCAGGTCAGAGAGGCCCCTTCACTGTCCACTTTTAAAGCTCATCTTAAAACCCATTCATTTTATTTGGCTTTCAACTCTAGTGGGATCTAGTTTTAAATTGTATGTTTTTGTTTTATGTTTTTTTATTGTTATGTTGTGTTTTGATGTACAGCACTTTGTATCAGCTGTGGTTGTTTTAAAGTGCTTTATAAATAAAGTTGGTATGGTATAGATTTAGAATTTTAGAATTTTTTGATGGCTTACACATTTTCTGTGTGTTAGCAGGGATTTTGCACTCTATGAAGCTTTCTAAAGTGAAACCTGAATGTTCTCTGTATGTACAGTTTGTATGAACAACGATTATGTTCTGGACACCTTTATCTGTTATTTGTGTGACTGTCCATGTGTCTCACAGGCGGCCCAGGGTGGTGGACATCGCACTCTGCTGTATGGACACGCTGTTTTACTACGACACTCCTACAGCGGAATGGTTAGTGAAACCACAGCAAAGCAACAAGAACTGCCTCAACTAGGAGAAGCAGACTCAATTCAGATTAGAGTCATCAGTGCTAGTCGCCTGAGCTGCAGAGAACTGAACCAGACATCTTTAAACTATATATTTTTTCATTGTCTCTTCTTTTATGTGTCTCTCTTTCATTCAGGAAAGCTTAATAAAGGCTGTGTCATCATTCCAGGACCAGCCTTGCTGATTGTTTTGGAAGTGCAGTCTAAAAGCCACTGCTTCTAAAATGATTGGCTGCCTCCATGAACAAGCAAACTGTTCTGAGAATGTCAAATAAGACAAAGACTGACAATGACAAAAAAATACACTAACTTAGGTACACCTTGCTAGTACCAGGTTGGTCCCCTTTTGCCGTCAGAAATGCCTTAATCCTTCGTGGCATAGATTCAACAAGGTACTGGAAACATTCCTCAGAGAGTCTGGTCCATATTGACATGATAGCATCACGTAGTCGATGTGGATTTGTCAGCTGTACATCCATGATGCAAATCTCCTGTTCCACCACATCCCAAAGGTTTTCTATTGGATTGAGATCGGGTGACTGTGGAGGCCATTCGAGTTCAGTGAACTCATTGTCGTGTTCAAGAAACCAGTCTGAGATGACTGGCGCTTTATGACATGGCGCATTATCCTGCTGGAAGTAGCCATCAAAAGATGGGTACACTGTGGTCATTAAGAGATGGAC
This sequence comes from Poecilia formosa, assembly GCF_000485575.1. NCBI lineage: Eukaryota > Metazoa > Chordata > Actinopteri > Cyprinodontiformes > Poeciliidae > Poecilia > Poecilia formosa. Next base: position 46,471 of record NW_006800321.1, on the reverse strand, counting down.
ATGGTCAATACTCAGGTAGGCTGTGACTAATGGGCCCAAAGTGTGCCAGGAAAATATCCCCCACACCACTGCACCACCACCACCAGCCTGAACCATTGATACAAGGCAGGATGGATCCATGCTTTCATGTTCTTGATGCCAAATTCTGACTCTACCATCCAAATGTCGCAACAGAAATCGAGACTCATCAGACTAGGCAACGTTTTTCCAATCTTCTATTGTCCATGTTTGTTGTGAGCCTGTGTGAACTGTAGCCTCAGTTTCCTGTTCTTAGCTGACAGAAGTGGCACCCGGTGTGGTCTTCTGCTGCTGTAGCCCGTCCTCCTCAAGGTTCAGCGTGTTGTTCAGAGATGCTCTTCTGCATACCTCGGCTGTAACAAGTGGTTATTTGAGTTACTGTTGCCGTTCTATCAGATTGAACCAGTCTAGCCATTCTCCTCTGACCTCTGGCATCAACAAGGCATTTGTGCCTACAGAACTGCCGCTTAGTGGATATTTTCTGTTTTTCTAACCATTCTCTGTAAATCCTAGAGATGGTTTTTCGTGAAAATCCCAGTAGATCAGCAGTTTCTGAAACACTCAGACCAGCCCGTCTACCAACAACCATGCCACGTTTAAAGTCACTTAAATCACCTTTCTTCCTCATTCTGATGCTCAGTTTGAGCTGCAGCAGATCGTCTTGGTCATGTCTACATGTCTAAATGCATTGAGTTGCTGCCATTTGATCGGTTGATTCAACACTTGCGTTAATTATGAAGTGAATGGTGAGTTTATATTTGCAGTGAAAAATGTTTTGCCTTTAAAGTTTAGAAACTATCAACGATGGTGGTGGCAGCACCAGGCTGGTGAAAGGACCGCATTCAGAATGTTGAACTTCACCTTAGATCAACAGTGAGATGGCTGAAACTGGGACACAATTTTGAGATCCAACAGGATAATAATCACAAACACAAATCAAAACTGGTCTTTAAGCATTTTTATTGGCTGTAAGAATGCCTTTCACTATGATTATTGTGGGCTCCTATTTGGTGAAACTTGTTTTGCTTTCTGTTCCTCATTCTAGTTTTTGTGCTGTCTGTCCACCTCGCGATCGTCTACAGACAAACTGGCTTTTGACGTGGGACTGCAGGAGGAAACGACAGGTGATGGATGGATGGATGGATGGATGGATGGATGGATGGATGGATGGATGGATGGATGGATGGATGGATGGATGGATGGATGGATGGATACTAGTTGTCTTAAAACAGTTTCATTGATGACTTGGACTTTTCAGTAGTGTCAGGCATTCTGACATTTCCATTGTGATCACTGATTAAATGATTAAATGTGGCAGTTATATAATGTCTTTTAGTTTTTTTTTTGTTTTTTTTTTTGAATTTCCAATCTTTAAGTTTGAAAAATGTATACAAAAAGGTTGACAGAAGTGAGAATTCTGAGTGAGAAAGTTGGAGTTTCTCACTAACCCTGAGATCATCAAATCTGGCTCTCCTTCATATAAATATAATTATAGCTGTAGTGGAAAATAATCACTGACACAACAGTTTTGACTATTTTTTATTAATGAAAGTAGAATGCTGTAGATTTGCCAGGCCCCTTCACTGTTCATTTATAAAACCTGCTCTTCTCTTTTGTCTAAGGCACAAACTTAATACAAAAATCTAAGTGGTACTTCTGAATACCTACGCTGTATCAGATGTCAAGGTTTCCCTCATGTACCACCAGGCCAAGCATTGCTTGTTTGTTTATTACATATTAGGATGAAACAACTGAAGTGCAAAAATGTGATATTTATTTCAATTGTATTTTTTTATTACTATTATTATTATTTTTTTCCTTTTTTAAAATGTTATAGTTGGTTGGTTAGGTATTGTTAGTAATGTTTCCCAATAACAAATAATTACCCATATTTCCTGTCAATTTTAAACATTTTTAACTCAAACACTTTGGGCCTCTGGATGACTTCCCTAGCGCCCCTACCACCAGGTTTAGCAAGTTTCTTTGGGAAGCTCTGATATGTATTACTTGCCCTAGAAGACCTTAGAAAAGCTAATAGTAAAGCTGGGTGGACAAACTGCTTCTAGAATTCTCCATAACAGAATCCAAAATTCGTCCTCAGTTCCAACCTTCCTAGGAATTTACCCTCTAAAACTGTGTACTGTACTACACAAAATAAATTAATTTAAGTATTTAGCTACAATTTGTTGCACTTTAAGTAGTTCTTACAGTATTGACTTTGTGTAACAAAAGCAACCAGTCGCTCCAGCTTCCTCTGCAGATTCACCAAAAGGGGAGCTGGCATTTGCATGAACGTCCTGGACCTGCTGCTGCTTTTCACACTTTACTTGCAGGTGCTGACCTTGGTCATCCTCTTGGATGACCAAGAGGATGGAAAGATGTTATAATAGCACAATCCTGTTATTTTCATTTAGTTCATTTTATCAAGCCACTCCCACACTTCCTGTTTCTGCTCTATTAATGGTTGCACAGGGAGATTTTTAAATCTCCCTGTGCAACCATTATATGTTGGATAGAGGGAGCCCTCCCCTTATAGAGGGAGGGCTCTGAGCTGATTTCCAGCACAGTGAATCTTTTTATCACATGTGGTATGTAGTAAAATACAAGAAAACATTAGCCATGTTCCATATCCTCTGTTTTACAGTCTGTGTGTGTGTGTGTGTGTGTGTGTGTGTGTGTGTGTGTGTGTGTGTGTGTGTAGGTGAGGCATGCTGGTGGACCATCCATCCAGCATCAAAGCAGCGTTCAGAGGGAGAGAAGGTTAGAGTGGGAGATGATCTCATCCTGGTCAGCGTCTCCTCTGAAAGATATCTGGTCAGTTGTTGGTCTGTAGGAGAACGTGGGAGCAGCACCAAGCTCTCATCTCTCACTTTTCCTTCCTTGACTTACAAATGAATTTTGTCCTCCTTGTTTTTACTCATCTTCTGCCTTTGCTGCAGCAGCTCCTATAATGATCTGTAATGCATATATTGACCTTCTGTTTATATGTTAGTGTATACTAAGGCATAACAGCAGACATGTTGGGTCTGTCCAACATTCTCTGAACAATCTCATACAGTTGGTAAAGCATGTTGGACTTGAATGCAGCTTGGAGGCTCAAAGTTCCAGGTTTGCCTCTGTCTACATAGCTAATGATCACACTGACAGCATCAGTGATGCGTTGTCACTCAGGCTCATCAAGTTAATATAAACAGAAAATTGACTGCTGATAATGTTTACTTAACTGTTTACTCAAAGTGTTTTATGCTGGCGTTGATTAGTCTTAACCAGAATTACTAAGTTTATTAAATTAATGAATATGTACACCTTCCGTGAGTCAGTGAGTCTGTGCTAACAGACAGACTCACTCATCAGCCAGTGGTGAACTCAAGTTCCCCAGTCTACCTGCAGGAAATCTCTTGTCTGTGCGCTGATATCATTATAGAAATATCTCTGCCTGTGTAATTTGACTTATCATGTTTCTTGTAGCATCTGTCCTATGGGAATGGCAGCCTGCAGGTAGATGCAGCCTTCCAGCAGACACTATGGAGTGTGGCTCCCATCTGTTCTGGCAGCGAAGTAGCACAAGGTACGTCATTGAGCAGTTAGTTTTCCCTTCTGGATTCATTTTCCTTCCTGCTTGTGGTCTGGTCCAATCAGCAAATTAACTTCTAAGCTTCTTCAGCTGGAACGTAATGAAAGATGACTTTGACTTTTACACAGGTTTGTTACTCCATTTGGACAAAGTATTCCTACATATAACTTGTAGAAATTGGCCTTACTTGTGATTAATTTTTAGTCTTATTCAGTTTTTTATCCAGTGTCTTAAAGATCCTTAATAATTTTCTTCAAGACACTTGAACTGGGAACTTAAAGCCTCCTGACTAGCAGTCAGAGCTCTCCAGGGACTTTACAATAACATCACTCTGTCACAAAACCTGTCAGTGTGTAGAAGAAAAGATTCACTCTGATCCAGGACAAATTCAAGTAGATTAAAAAAATTATATCGAAGCTCAAATCACCATTAACCTGTCATTCACAGGTTGTCATTCACAATGACAGGGGTGTCAAACTCCAGTCCTCAAGGGCCGCTGTCCTGCAGTGTTTAGATGTGCCACAGGTAAAAAACAGTGGAATGAAATGGCTTAATTACCTCCTCCCTGTGTAGATCGGTTCTCCTGAGCCTTGCTAATGACCTAATTATTCTTTTCAGGTGTGGTGCAGCAGAGGCACATCTAAAAGTTGCAGGACAGCGGCCCTTGAGGACTGGAGTTTGACACCTCTGTCACGAGAGGACCCAAATTTGGGTCCTCTCGTGACAGACAGGCTAAGGTCAAGAGGATTTCACTTCTCCCTCTGGTTGCCTCTGCAACTGTTCCCTGTATTCTATCAAGCAGCTTCCAAACTAAGATCAAACCTGAAGCTGAAGCAGAGTTGAAGCAATCAGGCTGCCTGAGGACAAGAGAGAAGGGCTCATAACCGACATCAAGCCTGTTGATAGTCCACGTACAGACAGGCCAGAGTCTGGGAAGCCATGGCAAAAACTGAGCTGGACTGGTTGGGAGGCAGACCCAATGCCCCAATGTTTACATTAATACCAAACTGGGCCAGCACTGGATCACATCTATGTTAGGCAGAGAGAACCTATGGAACCAGTAACTGCAGCTGGCACATGAATTTTACCTTAATCGTGCTGGCAGCCACTTTTTATCCTCCAACAGCTTACTTGAGTATTGGGTTACAGAGTTACAGCAAACTGACAAAAAATATGTCATCCAACCACCAGTCGCTCCAACCAGGATTGATGTTCATCTGGTCTGTGTCACCATCATCAGTTCTAGTTGAACAGTACACACTTTGCTAGGCCTGCAGCCTCGTCTTGTGACAAGTGTTATGTTTCCGTTGTTGTAACCTTAAACTAACTGAGAAATACCCATCATATAAGCCAAGTCTATGTGAAGGGTATTGGATTTATAGATCCTATAAATGCAATACCCTTCACATAAAGAAAAAACTTCTCCAAACTGTCTCAGAAAACCTTGATGATTATGGTGAAAGTCAAAACACTTTCAGACTTTTTTATTACATGAAATTATTATAAGTCAAAATATTAATTGTATGTTTTTAACAGAAACTTACATTAACACAAATGTACCTGCTGCTCTTATTGAAGGTTCTCTTTCAAACCTCAGCTTAGCATTTTTAATCAGAGAAGGAAGAAAAGGTTCTTCTGGTACTCTTAGTTCAAACAACATTTTCATTTGACAGTTATGCCTCATTTCAGCTTCTCAATTTTACCTTCAACCTTTTATCTATGCTGTTCAAATTAAGTATAGCAGAATTATTATATTTTGTGACTTTAATTTACACAACCATCAGTTAAGTCAAGTCATGTCATTTGAAGTTTTTTAACTTGCTAAATTTTATGAATTCTACTAGTTAACCAGCTCACAACCAAGGCCACAAATTATTATTATGAAGATAATTATTAGTTGTTGTTTTTTCTTTGTTTACTTAGTTTGATAAGAATTTTATGGGCTTGTTTCTAGGGATTTTGTCTCTCCTGTTATTAACCTCTGTAAAGTAATTTGGGCCCTTTATTAAGAGATTCCAAATAAGGAGTTCTAAATCCCAGTACTTCTGGGATTAATCAGGATTTAACATAAGGAACCTGCAAGGAGTAACTGAGAATGAGTTGCCTGAGTTTACCAGTCATTATTCTATAATTACCCCACTTCTTTAAGTTCTCTTTCTGCCATATCTTGCAATTGGCACCTTCATGCTCAGAAAAAAAATAACAAAACAGCTGCAGGTCAACCATATAGTTTGTATCCCTGTTTCTTTACTCCTATTAGGAGTGTTACATTATACAGTCCATTCTGTCTTTTCTTACGTCGTCTTCCTTCTTTATCCTCTTCATGTTCTATTGTTATTTTTCTCAGTTGTCAGTTTTACTCTGTTGTCTGTAGGTTTCCTAATAGGAGGGGATGTTTTGCGCCTCCTCCATGGACATATGGATGAATGTCTGACTGTTCCATCTGGGGAACATGGAGAGGAACAAAGAAGGTGATGTTGTCTGATATTAAAAATGATTTGAAGAAGTTCAGATTTTAGAGCCTTCTTTCTTTATTGTCTCTTGTTTAAAATACAACTGAATGCTCTTGTCCATGGTACACTGAACATAAATTCTATTTTCTCTTGGTTAAGATGCTAACAAGATGTTACTATTATTTTAGCTTTAATAAGCTAATAAGATGTTAGGTGGAGCATCTTATTTAACTTACATTTTCTTAGGTTGTCAGTATTATGAAGGAGTATTAAAGTTACAGCTATTAGTTTTTGTATTCTGGGTTGTCACCCTGCAGATGAGACAATGAGTATGTAGCTGTGGCTGAGCTGCTGCTGGCAGAAACACTGAGTTCTCCACAGTGACAGAGAGTCAGAGAGTGAGCTCCTTTATGGTTTGAAGATGTTCCCACTGGCTGCAGCCATACTGTTTAACAGCACTGCTGAAAGTGTCTGTGTACTCCCCCTCACTGACAGCAGCTTAGTGTCTGTGATTCTGACTCATCCAGGTGCATAGATATTACTGTACACAGCACAAAAGTAAAACCGCCCAAGAATTGTTTGAATGTCAGAGGAAGTGTTTGTGGTTTGGTGTAATGGCTTCATTTTCTCTCCAGGTCAGTGCACTATGAAGGAGGAGCAGTTTCGAGTCACGCTAGGTCCCTGTGGAGACTGGAGACACTGCGCGTCATGTAAGCACAGCGTGTTCATTGGGCTCATATGCACAGCAAACTGCTCCTTTAACATAAGATCACTGCTATACATAACCACACTCCTACACACTGACAGACACACTTGATCACATAAGTTATTGTGTTCTGTGTCTGTCAAGAAGTTTTCAGCTCCTGCTGCTGAGTAATGAACTGGTAGCGCTCACTGTACTGCTGGCTGCAGAGTGTCAGAGTACAAGTTAAAAATATAACACATTTTACTCAAAATGTGTGCGTCACAAGCCTTTAAATGGCCGTGATGGTTGCTAAGGACTAGCACTGTCACAGCTTGACGTTGTGTTTTGAAAGGATTGCAGACCATTACCATGCATGGTTGCCATGTATCAGATTGTCTACACTGGTCACCTGCATGCAACACTTTGACCACACTGTGTTGTATTCCATTTTTCAGTGATGGTAAAGAAACTATGAACATTATTTTGTGTAGCACTTAAAACTGAAGAAATGTTATGCTGTAATATAGATTTTACAAAAATTGCATCAATAATTCAGTAAAATGCAGCAAAATAGAATCCATTTATACTTGGGTTCACCTTATCAGTAGTCAGCACAATCTCACTGTGATGAATATTAAAGCTACTATATATTACCTGTAAAGAACTAAAGTCATGTCAAGTTTATTTGTGTAAAGCATATCAGTAACAAAACAGTTCAAGGTGCTACACATGATAAAAACATAGCACAATAAGCAATTATGAAATGAGCAGTAAACAATAAATTTTGTCGAATGCCATCATCAAAATCATTGAGAATAATAAATACTAAATATATTGTTCAATGTTCCAGTTATTATTGATCAAAAGCAGCTCTAAACAGGCAGGGTTTTAATTTAGATTTAAATTAGTTTTGCAGTTTTCTGGAAGTTTGTTTCAGATTTGTGGTGCATAGAAACTGAATGCTGCTTCTCCAGGTCTGGTTCTGGTTCTGGGAATGCACAGCAGAACCAGAACCAGAAGACCTGAGAGGTCTAGAAGGTTGATCTTTCATGTATTTTGGTGCTTAGCAAAACCACAATCTGCCCAATGCTCTTAGTGGACTCTCAAAGTCTTTCTGAGACAACAGTAGCCACTGCTGACTGAAGCACAGCACATCTCTCTGACATGACAAATACAGAATCATTTCTATATTTAATCATGGCTGATTGACCCGATTGGAGTGTGAAAACTGAACTCATATTAACATGATGCGAGCTGATAAACATTAAACGTTTTTTTTCCACATTTGTTTTACACTGTTTAGATCTAATTGAATAATTACTTGCTGTGAATAAGTGTGCCTGCAGGGTGGACCTATTGGTACCATCTTGATTATATTCTATTTCTATGTACAATTATAAAATAATTTGTTTAGTACATTATTGAAAAGTTAATTTATTCCAGTAACTCCATCACAAAGAGAAACACATTATACAGATTTATTCCACTCAGTCTGATATTTTCCAGACTTCATTTCTGTTGGTTTTACTTATTTTCAGCTTCTATTTGATGAAGCATAATATTAAAGATTAGAATGCTATGTCAGACCAATTAAAACACAATTTTAATCCAGAAATATAAGCTTAATGAAAGTTATGTTTAATATTTGCTTAATTGTTGTCATTTTCTAAATGTAGATTTATTTTGACAAATGTGCTGCATCAGAACTGGTGGTGTTGAAAGCTGTGTTTGCTCTTGTGTTTTTTCCAGGTGGAGTGGGAGTCATATCCGATGGGGTCAGCCTTTCAGACTCAGACATGTGACCACAGGGAAATATCTGAGCCTGACTGAAGACAAGTCTCTTCTTCTGATGGACAAAGAGAAAGCCGATGTGAGGTCCACTGCCTTCTGCTTCAGGTTGTCCAAGGTAAATCCTCAGTGAAGACCACCACAGTGCCAGGGAGTACAAGTGACAATCTGACTGAGTTTTTGTTCTCTGATGCCGATCAGGAAAAGCTGGACCCTGGTGTGAGGAAGGAGGTGGACGGGATGGGTACACCAGACATTAAATATGGTGACTCTGTGTGCTATATTCAACATGTCAACACCTCCCTGTGGCTTACATACCAAACTATTGATGCAAAGTGTGCACGCATGGGTGGAGTACAGAGAAAGGTATTATGGTATACATTTAATTCATTTAGTCTTTAATGTGTTTTCAGCAGACCTTTCTGGATTCAAGGCCGCTGTGAATAACTGTAAGAGACCAATAGTGCCAGAGATTTCAACTGCAGATACACCAATCTTGGTGTATCTGCAGTTGAAATCTCTGGCAGTCTTGGTATATCTTACTAACTTTTACAATAAAAACAAAGTACTTGTTTTTCTTCCTGAATAAATTTTAAAAAATAATCTTAACAATAAACTGTTGTGATATAAAACAATGGCATATCATCAAGAGCCCACAGTTACAGAGCTGTCTCTTTGCAAACCATCCTGGTGGTGGGACCAGTAGGGTCCCAACACCCAACACAAATGAAAGCCAACCACATGAATTACAGAATATCTCATTTTCTCCTATGCAATAATATTATAATGCACAAACAGTTTAAAAGAATACGTTACAAGATTTTCCTTGGTTTTTTTATGTCTAAGTTCATATCAGAGGAAAAAGTTCTGATTTATTGTTAGATTTTTGAATCACTGAGTTTTTTTATTGCAGTTAAACATAAGCCTTTTCATCATAATTATTGAGATACTTTAACAGCTCAGGCAAAAGTTACACTGTGTGTAGAAAGAGAGCAGTGTTTGTTACACAGCTCTGCAGTTTGATGTATTTCAAAACCAGATAAGAAGAACTTTCAGCCATCGAAAGGTCCTACGGTGCTAATGCTGTCGAGACCCAGTTCTTAGTGCTTCATCAAACATAGACTTGCAGGATATTGTTTTGACACTATACATCTTTTTTAAAATCCCAGTTCATTCACGGTGGTGATCAGAGAGTGATTCAGTATTTTCTGGGGGATTTTGTTGGTTTTGTGTGTGTGTTCTTTTAGGCCATCATGCACCATGAAGGTCACATGGACGATGGGCTCACTCTGTCTCGGTCACAACATGAGGAGAGCCGGACTGCCAGGGTCATCCGCAGTACCGTCTTTCTCTTCAACATTTTCATCAGGTGTGTTCTGCTACACACTCTCACCTTCACACTTTATTTACTAGAGATGTCACAACAGAGCACTGACAGTTTGAGTAAAACAAGTAAGTGCATCTTCTAAGCATCATCTCACACATTTTCATTGATAAACTGGAGTAGGAGCTCTATGAAGGATGGTCATTTGTCAGTTTATCTTATACAAATTATACAAAGCTATTTCACTGCTTTTTAACAGAGATTAGGGAAGGTTTACTCACCCTGTCATTGACTGATATAAAAAAGAGTCTGCCACACTTTTCTTTGGGGCCAGTGACAAAGATGCCTTCATAGTTACCTGAGTGCCTTACTGCTGCTGAAGTCAGAAAATGTCTGCCCGTCTTGTCTAGTGTTTTGTTGTGGGATGAAAATAGTTTCTGACGTGTGCCTGCAGGTAGTGTTTTACATGCACAGTCCTAGCAGTTCAGAGTGGATTCTTCTACAAGAATACTTTACAGTCTTTACAGTCAACTTTTGCTAAAAAGTAGATTTAAATCATATTAGGTTGCTCTTCTTTTATTGAAAAGGTTTTTCTGGACTAGTGGTCATTATTTGCAGCAGATCAAACAGGAAATTGGTAGAGAATGAATCAGCAATTTGAAATGTGAACTAAGATAAGCAGATGAGACATGGTTGGAGATGTGGTTGACTGGGGTCTGTTGATGTTTACGGAATACACTGGGTTCATTAGAGTGTTGTGTGCAATGTCCTCTAATTTAAGAGGGAATGTCTCCTCCTAGAGGTATAAGGGCACAATAGCTTGATTTTTGATAAGCACATCAGAGCCAGATTTTAGCTTGATGTAGAAGCAGCCTTTTTCTTCTCCAAAAGATTGTGTGACAAGAAAATCCTGATGAATTCAAGAAAACTTCAGTTCAGATCATAATCCCTTCAAACATGAAGAGATGTAAACAAATGTTATGAAGTACAGGAACATAATCAATGTGACAGTATTAGGAAGTAGCATATGTGCACAAACTTGCAAAACTCCAAAAGTAACATGTCTCTCCATCTACTGATGGAAGGGAGTCCCAACAGTGTGCCAGTCATTCTGCTCAGGATACAGAAATACTGCACTAGTGGGAACCTCTTAACCCCTGAGTTGAACCCATTTACTACACATGAAGACAGAAAAAGAGATTTAAAGCAGTTATTTTTAAGTCCAAGGCAGTTCCCATGAATTACTTGTCAGTCAGTCAGTCAGTCTGAGCTTTACAGTTTATTCTATAACCAGAACTGTACATTGGACTGATTTCATTAAAGACATTCTGTTCTATGGAATCTGCAGAGGTCTGGACACAGTGAGAAAGAAAGGAAAAAGTTCTACTTTAGATCTTCCCATAGACTCAGTCAGTCTGAGTCTACAAGATCTGATTGGCTACTTCCAACCACCTGAAGATCACCTGGACCATGAAGACAAGCAGAACCGGCTGAGAGCTCTAAAAAACAGACAGAACCTCTTCCAAGAGGAGGTAGGAAACAACTCCAGGTGTGTTTGTGTGTGTGTAGGTGTGTGCGCGCGTGTGTTTGTGTGTGTATTACAGGGTTTTTCACTCAGAGCAAAGCCAGCCGGAATAGACCTTTGGTTGGATCATGATATCAGTTTTCTCTTGGTGACTTTGACCTGACAAATTTAACCATATGACTATCACATGACCATGCTTTGTGCTGCTCCCCCTAGAGGAGAGAGGGAGGAGATCACTCTAAGATTTCAGCTTGATGTGCTGAAAATGCTGTGACTGCAGTAGGGCACACCAAATCTGCAGGATATTTGTACATGCAGTGATCTCACCACCTCTGGGGTCTTGGTCAGCCCCAGTCCACCCATTCTGTCTATCTCCAGTTTAGAGAAAACTTTGGCAGCCCTGCTGCCAAACTGCTGGTACAGCTGAAGGTAGCAAGAGGAGCGGGTTCTAGCTGTTGATGCAGCTCAAGAATTTCTTTGTAATTATTTCAGGCATAAAAGAGCAGTGCTGCCATCCCTGGGGGTTAGCCATCATTTTTCACCTCAGTGACAGTAACTCAGGGGGCAGAGATAACTGGCAGATTGCTGGTTCAAATTCTAATTCTGTCTGCTTCAGTTATGTCCTTTGGCAAGACACTCCACCCAACTGGTCCTCTGATGGTGGCCAGTGACACTCACTGTGTGTATCCTGTCAGTCTGCCCTAGGACAGCTCTGGCTTCAGTGTAGGTTACCGGCACCGGCTAATGAGTGAATGGCTGAATGTAATCTGAAACTGTTTTTGAGTGCATTTTGTTTGTTGGAAGTGAATAAACAGAAAATTCTTTGCAGATTTCTGAAGCAGTCTTCAAGTGCATAAGTTCTCCACAGATACCACAGATGCAACAGATGCCACAGATGCCACAGATAACACAGATACCACCGATGCCACAGATAACACAGATACCACTGATGCCACAGATATCACAGATACCACAGATACCACAGGTACCACAGATGCCACAGGTACCACAGATGCCACAGGTACCACAGATGCCACAGGTACCACAGATGCCACAGATGCCACAGATACCACAAATGCCACAGATGCCACAGGTACCACAGATGCCACAGATGCCACAGATACCACAGATGCCACCGATGCCACAGATGCCACCAATGCCACAGATACCACAGATACCACCGATACCACAGATACCACCGATACCACAGATGCCACAGATACCACCGATACCACAGATGCCACAGATGCCACAGATACCACCGATGCCACAGATACCACAGATACCACTGATACCACAGATACCACCGATACCACAGATACCACAGATGCCACCAATGCCACAGATGCCACCGATGCCACAGAT
>NW_006800321.1:32540-33729 GCF_000485575.1 Poecilia formosa | reverse complement strand
CAGGTACCACCGATGCCACAGATGCCACAGATACCATATATGCCACAGATACCACAGATGCCACAGATGTCACAGATACCACAGATGCCACAGATACCACAGATATCACCGATACCACAGATGCCACAGATACCATATATGCCACAGATACCACTGATGCCACAGATGCCACAGATGCCACCGATACCACAGATACCACAGATACCACCGATACCACAGATGCCACAGATGCCATAGATGCCACAGATACCACAGATGCCACAGATACCATATATGCCACAGATACCACTGATGCCACAGATACCACAGATGCCACAGATACCACAGTTACCACAGATGCCATATATACCACAGATGCCACAGATGCCATATATACCACAGATGCCACAGATGCCACATATACCACAGATACCACAGATGCCACAGATGCCACAGATGCCACAGATACCACAGATGCCACATATACCACAGATGCCACAGATGCCACAGGTACCACCGATGCCACAGATGCCACAGATGCCACAGATACCACAGATGCCACAGATACCACTGATACCACAGATGCCACAGGTACCACCGATACCACAGATACCACAGATGCCACAGATGCCACCGATACCACAGATGCCACAGATGCCACAGACACCACAGATACCACAGATGCCACAGATACTACAGATACCACATATGCCACAGATACCACCGATGCCACAGATGCCACAGATACCACCGATGCCACAGATGCCACCGATACCACAGATGCCACAGACGCCACAGATACCACAGATACCACAGATGCCATAGATACTACAGATACCACATATGCCACAGATACCACCGATGCCACAGATGCCCCATATGCCACAGATACCACAGATGCCACAGATACCACCGATGCCACAGATACCACATATGCCACAGATACCACCGATGCCACAGATGCCCCATATGCCACAGATACCACAGATGCCACAGATACCACAGATGGCACACTGCTGCTCTTTCTACATTGTGGCATTTTCTGATAATTTTGTGCGGGAAACCTAAAATTGTGCAGGTAACCGTTTGGATAGCTCAGTAGCAGCACTAAGGGGTTCTTCATTCAGATATCTAAAAATATAATTTTGACTAGTCATAATTAGGTTCAAAACATCTTAAGTTGTAATTACAGATATGTGTCCCATCAAAT
>NW_006800321.1:25848-32530 GCF_000485575.1 Poecilia formosa | reverse complement strand
TGCCACAGATGCCACAGGTACCACCGATGCCACAGATGCCACAGATGCCACAGATACCACAGATGCCACAGATGCCACAGGTACCACCGATGCCACAGATGCCACAGATGCCACAGATACCACAGATGCCACAGATGCCACAGGTGCCACCGATGCCACAGATACCACAGATGCCACAGATACCACAGATACCACCGATACCACAGATACCACCGATACCACCGATACCACCGATGCCACAGATTCCACAGATGCCACACTGCTGCTCTTTCTACATTGTGGCATTTTCTGACAATTTTGTGCGGGAAACCTAAAATTGTGCAGGTAACCGTTTGGATAGCTCAGTAGCAGCACTAAGGGGTTTACATGTGATTCTTCATTCAGATATCTAAAAATATAATTTTGACTAGTCATAATTAGGTTCAAAACATCTTAAGTTGTAATTACAGATATGTGTCCCATCAAATGAAAAATCCGGTAACGTCATTTGAGATATCTTAAAAGGAATTTTGACTCATCAAAATGTAATTGAAGATATCTTGAATTATTATTCCTGCTAAGCCAGACTATAAATGCAGATATTTTAAATGACCATTATGGAGAGTCAAAATGTAGTTTTATCTAGTCAAAATGCATTTTGAGATATCTAGAATGTAATTACGCAGAGTCAGATGAAACTGATCTTATGTCAAAACGGACTGCCATAGTAGTGCTTTACCCCTGTGCCACTGCAGCATCCCAAGAGGGAACCTGGTCTTTTGTTCAGGTGATGCTCTGAACGGAAATGAAAAAGGAGCTTCCCTTTTATGCTCAGCTCTTTCTTCACCACACCAGACATGTAAATAATAACAATACACTACTGTATTTGGGTCTTGCTGTGTGTTTCTCCCCTTTTGTCATGTTTAGCCCCAGCAACAAAATAAAACTCTGATCATGATATTAAAATCCAGGAAGCAGAAAATAAAATAGAAAATCTACAGCTCATCATTCTGAAGAAAGCAATCTGTTGCTACGTAGTAGCCCAGCCATAAGTACTGTCTGATGCCTTTAGTGAAAAAGAGAAAACTGAACTCCTTGTGTTTGTGTAGGGGATGATCAGCCTGGTGCTGGAGTGTATTGATCGTCTCCATGTGTACAGCAGTGCAGCTCACTTTGCTGAGGTGGTTGGAAGGGAGGCTGCAGAGGCCTGGAGCTCCATCCTCAACTCCTTGTATCAACTGCTGGGTACACACAGTATACATAGATGTGGACAAGCTTTACACACTTGCAGCCTCTGCTGACATCTTGTCTAATCCACCTTCCTTTCTTGTTTCAAGCTGCACTGATCCGGGGAAACAG
Source organism: Poecilia formosa (assembly GCF_000485575.1). Lineage (NCBI taxonomy): Eukaryota > Metazoa > Chordata > Actinopteri > Cyprinodontiformes > Poeciliidae > Poecilia > Poecilia formosa. Next base: position 31,192 of record NW_006800321.1, on the reverse strand, counting down.
GAAAAACTGTGCTCAGTTTTCTGGCTCTCTGGATTGGCTGATAAGCAGACTGGAGCGACTGGAAGCTTCTTCAGGTACAGCAGCTTGAACTTCAGCAAGACGTGTGTACGCTTGGTGAGGACAAAAATTTGATCTAGGAGAAAAAGAAACGGGCTTGATGCTTTGTGAGGATTTCACAACATGGAACAACAAGACTTAATTATTAAGATAAGATGATACATTTCAGAGTCCAACTTAATTAAGCATTTTCATTTTCTTCTAGAGTAGAAAGTTATTTTAACATCTTGTTGTGGAAACCCTCGATGTTTGGAAGTCAGCTGGGCAAAAAAAGTCATCAGTACCCTGGAATCTAAAATCAGTCTGCGGCTCCAGCTGTGCTTCACAGTTGGAGGAAGAACTCTGGGACTTGCTTATAGAAGTGAACACCAAACTCACTAAGCTAAAAATGTTGTACTCGGATCACAAACCAAGATAAAGCTTTAGAGAAATACTGAAAAAAACAAGAAAACTAAGCAATGTTGATTATATCTAAAGTTTCCAAAACTTCACTGGACAATTTTGAAGAGTAAAGATGGAGGAAGGCAAGAGACGACATTTTGTTCATAGTGAAACCAGAAGGATTTAAATGCATGCAAAGCAGAAAACTGTGATTTGGAAACGACATGTTTCCAAGTCAGTTTCTGTTGTGAAACCAACAAACCTAGAACTAGATTGCCTTATTTTGTGGACTTTTCCCTGTGTCAGCAGTTCCTGAGATTTTAAAGATTGTTTAATTGATTCTTTTTGCTAGGTATCTTGGAGGTGCTTCATTGTGTGCTGGTGGAAAGCCCAGAAGCCCTAAACATAATCAAAGAAGGACACATCAAATCTATCATTTCTCTTCTGGACAAGCATGGACGCAACCATAAGGTAGTTCACCACTATAGAAGATTATAAATGACATAATCAAATTCCTAAAGCTTCTCGTGTGCATTTGGAAATTTGGAGGTCCTTGTAGTCCTTGTAAGTGCTTATTTAGACAGACTTATACTAAGTTCAACAGACAAAAATATGTTTAAAATGTTTGTAATGAAAACTCAGATAAATGCCCTGAAGTGACCTAAATGTACTGATTCAGCTTGGGGAAGAAAGGAGAGCTAATCTGTGGTCTGTTGGTGCTGACCAGGTCCTAGACGTGTTGTGTTCACTGTGTGTCTGTAATGGCGTGGCAGTGCGCTCCAACCAGCACCTGATCTGTGATAACCTGCTGCCAGGAAGAGATCTGCTGCTGCAGACCCGCCTTATCAACCACGTAAGCAGGTATACACACACAAGCATGTGCACGCACACACACACACACACACACAGAAAATTGAACTGACTACAGTGAACTGAAACATTTTTGACATTTTTTTGTGGAGGTTAAAGAAACAAATCCAGTTGTACCTTCAGTACTCTTCCTCATATCATTGTTGTCTTTATGTTTTCTAATCTTCCTGTCTGCTTTATTTCTCTCAACAGTATGCGCCCAAATATCTTCTTGGGTGTCAGTGATGGCTCTGCCCAGTATAGAAAGTGGTACTATGAACTTATTGTGGATCAGACGGTGCCATTTGTCACGTCTGAACCCACTCACCTCAGGGTTGGCTGGGCCAACACCAGTGGCTATGCGCCGTACCCCAGTGGAGGGGAGGGCTGGGGAGGCAATGGGGTGGGTGACGATCTCTACTCCTACGGCTTCGATGGACTTCACCTGTGGTCAGGTAAGCATTGTGATCATAACCTGTTCATGCAGCATGAGAAAAAACATTATTTCATGTTGTTCTTCAGAATAGTAACCATGTACAGTGATTTGTAAATATGTTCATAAACTAAACCACCTAACCAAAAATAAAGGCAAGCAACAAATAAAAAATAATCATCTTTTAGCTTTATTTCTTTATTTTTTATATCTAATTTGGCCTTTGAAGAGAGGCTCAGATGGACAATGTGACAAAAACTTTGGTTATCTTTTTGAAAAAACAAGAAATAAAAGAATTCTATCAAACAGCATACCGTGCTGAGAAATGATGAGAACGAAAGCATGTTCAGGGGCAACAAGACCAGATGAAAGGTAGCATTGTAGAGGTTAGAGTAGAGACAATGACAGGTGAGGCAGAGAGCTAGCAGACTAAACATGGAGACCAAATGGAAGGAAGGAAAGCCAGAGCAGGAACCTCTGAGGGTTCATCAAACTGCTTTACCACAATGAAGAAGGAAAGAACAGTTTGTGACGAATATTTAGGAGAGGTTTAGAGTCTCTGAGATTATAAAATCTTACTGGGAGAGTATAGTAAAGCAACATAGGACAGTAGATGGAAACAAAGAGGAGAAAAAGAGTATAGGCAGAGACACTGGAAGCTGAAGAAGTGTTTGAGAAAGTTCAGGGACAAGTTAGTGAAGAACTTGGAAAGGACAGCTAAGGTGGTCAGAGAAACTGATAGGAATGTATGTGGTTCAACTTCAAGCCAAAATAGAAAGTTGGTGGTGAAATAAAAAAGTGCTGAATGTAATCAGAGGAAGAACAAGGAAATATGGTGGGATAGTCAAAAAGATGAAGGAAGTAGACTGGGCTTCTGTGAGATTAGATGCCTAGGATAGAGAGCTGTAGCAACAGCAAAGGGGAAGACTTCTGATGAGCTCTATGAGAGGTTAGACAGTCAGTGAAAAGGATCTGCACTGATTAGCTGGGCAGAGGGAAAGAGCTGGAGGGAATGTAGAGCAGGTGGGTGTCAGTAAATGAGAAAACTGTGGTAAGAAAATGGAAGGAGAACTTTGAGGAGGTGATGACTGAGGAAACAGAGAAAGAAACTAGGAGAGATGGAGAGCACAGCTGGTCTGGATGACAACTCCATCCAGACCAGGTTTACCTGGACAGGTATGGAGATGTGTGGTGTCAGTGGATGTACAGAGTTTTAGTAAATGCAGTGGTGAAGTAGATGAGCCACACAGTGGAGCACTGAGGTGATGAGCTCCAGCAGCACATTTAAATATCACAAGTCTATGTTTGTATGTCCCAGCCAGCTGAGGCAGAGCTCTTGTTTTATATGATCCAGGTCAGATGTTTGACTTAATGTGAGCTGAATCTGTCTCTCCACCGATCCTGTGCAGGCTGCATTGCACGGACTGTTACATCGCCCAATCAGCACCTGCTGCGTTCAGAAGATGTGGTGAGCTGCTGCCTGGACCTGAGCATTCCCAGCATCTCCTTCAGGATCAACGGCCAGCCCGTTCAGGGCATGTTTGAGAACTTCAACTCAGAGGGCCTTTTCTTTCCTGTGGCCAGTTTCTCTGCGGGGGTCAAGTTAGTGTTTAAATGGAAATTCTTTTCACAATATTACAATCTAACACATTAGTATGTGCCAGTATGTGGCCACTGCATAATATGTCACTGAGTGTGAAAAGGTAGGCAGGTTTCTATGACAGACTTAGATATAACATCAACCCGATTTTGTACTTCAAACCTACATTCAACTTCCATTTCAACAAGTACTGTGTTATACAAGCCCAGGAATTTAGAGCTGAGCTCCATTACTTTAAATTATTATAAGTTGTTATAAGTTAAATTTCATGATTCCACAATATTTCTTTCAAGCTTGTAAACGTCCCTCCTGTCACCCATGACCCTGCAGGGTGCGTTTTCTCCTCGGGGGGCGTCATGGAGAGTTCAAATTCCTTCCTCCTTCAGGCTATGCTCCCTGTTTTGAGGCAGTGTTGCCCAGGGAGAAACTCAAACTGGAGGCCAGCCAGGACCAGACTGTAGCCAGAGACCTGCTAGGACCCACTGTCACTCTGAGCCAGGCCGCATTCACACCCACACCTGTGGACACCAGCCAGGTAGTGACAAAATAATGCTTTAAAGCAGGGGTCTCAAACTCCCGTCCTCAAGGGCCGCTGTCCTGCAGTTTTTAGATGTGGCACAGGTACAAAACACTGGAATGAAATGGCTTAATTACCTCCTCTTTGTGTAGATAAGTTCTCCTGAGCCTTGCCACTGACCTAATTATTCTATTCAGGTGTGGCGCATCAGAGGCACATCTAAAAGTTGCAGGACAGTGGCCCTCCAGGACTGGAGTTTGAGACCCCTGCTTTAAAGCCTTGTTACACCCAATCAATGAAGTGACTGAAAGCTGATGGCCCAGCCCCCTGTGTGCGTGTATGTCTGCTTAGATTGTTCTGCCATCTCACTTGGAGAGAATCAGGGAGAAACTTGCAGAAAACATCCATGAACTGTGGGTGATGAACAAGATTGAACTGGGCTGGATGTACGGTGTGGTGAGTATGGAGACATGAGTCTTATTCAGTCAGTTCTGTGGTTAAGGTGGTTGGAAAGGCAGGTTTTAATGGCCAAGGGTAAAAAGTTTTTCTGGAAGTCAAATTAATAAATGTGTGTTTAATTTTGGCCAAGAGCTCAAAACTAATTTTGAGCTCTTGGACATGTTCATCCTTTTTACATAAATGCTAACATACTGCAAGAGTCATGGCTGTGGGACCAGATGTTATATGTGATAATTTGTTCATTTTTGTGTGAATTGCAGGTGCGAGACGATAACAAGAGGCAGCACCCCTGCTTAGTGGAGTTTTCAAAGCTTCCTGAACAGGAACGAAGCTACAACCTGCAAATGTCTCTGGAGACTCTAAAGTAATGCAGCTGCAGACGCTGCTTTAATTGAAATACCTATGAGTGGCATCCAGTTCTGACAGGGGCAGTGCACTTCTAGATAAAACTTCAGTGGAAATACTTCTGAAAATACTTGCATGTGTTTAGTTTATCCTGGTAAAGATGTGCTTAAAGGCTTATAAAAAATTGTTTTTATGGTAAGTGTAAGTTACCACTCTTTCCTTCAATTGTCTAACTTTCAAAGTTTTTTGGCAACCTTATCATCCTTCTCATTGTGTGCGGTTGCAAAATAAACTGAGGTCTTCTGAAGCCTTTAGTTCTGCTTTCAGTTGTTCTAAACATTTTAATTATGCGTCTGGTAGTAAACATGTTCATTTATGAATATAAGTGTTGTATTAATTTCCTGCTTTGTGACGATCAAAGCAGGAAATGAATTCATTGGATGGTCTTTCACTTTCCAATGAATTTCCAAAACAACTGTCTGTGTCATATTTATACCTCAGGAAAATAAAAGATCAACTTGAAATGTTTTATTGATTAAAATTCTCTGTGTTGCAGAACCTTACTTGCTTTGGGATGCCATGTTGGATTAGCAGATGAACATGCTGTTGAAAAAGTAAAGAGCATGAAACTATCACCAACGTGAGTCATACCCACAATTTGTCAATAGTAGCTGAAAAGCAGGTCACTTCATTTACTGTATAT
>NW_006800321.1:13292-25725 GCF_000485575.1 Poecilia formosa | reverse complement strand
AGATTCACTCAATTACATACATTCCAATTTTATCTTTGTAGAAATATCCTATAAAATGCTGTCAGGTGTGTTTTATTATGCTAATTGGTAAAACGTCTTTCTCTCCAAGGAGACCCAGACCACATTGAGTCACTGAGTTTGCAGCAATCTGTCAAACTGAGCATGTACTGAAACGTAAGAAATCCCTTTAAACAGGAAGAAACTTCCAGCAGAACTCACCGCTGATTAGAGGTCAGCTTCTGCTGAGGGCCTGAACAGAGACAGAAAGAAACGTGATATGTTAGGCCTGGGGTAATTCTTATGTCTAGGAGAATGTCATTAGTTAATTGCAGTAGCTCTTTTAAATGCTAAATAGGAGAGTAATACATTGCACTGCTCTGAGCCAGTAGTGCAACATATGGAGAGAAAAAGGAAAATGGAGTGAGCATACTGACATACAGCCAAAGGAACAACTGATCATTCTAGTTTCATGTGATCAAACAAACCAGCTGAACACTTAGAGGATCAGGATCAACAGTAATTTTCCACATTATTCAGAATAAAAAAATACCTCAGGCTCTTTAGTTACCAAGCAGCTTTGTCTGACAGTGTTGTCCTCCAACCCAATCTGTGCAGGTATGAGTTGTCCAGTGGCTACAAACCTGCTCCTCTGGACCTGGGTCACATCAAGCTGACTCCCACACAGGAAGCAATGGTGGACAAGCTGGCTGAAAATGCCCACAATGTCTGGGCAAGAGACCGAATCCGTCAGGGCTGGACTTATGGAATCCAGCAGGTGAGAGACCAACTTGTGGAGTTGGGCCTTCTCTGCCCATTTTAGCTGAAAAAATGATCAAGTGTCAAACATTAAAAAACACAATAAGGCTATGCATGATAAAAACCACTTGCATGATATAAAAAGATTAACTATTGTGCTTCCGTTCTGTCTACACAAAAGCTTTTAATAATAAATGTTTCCCACATAATATTATAAATGCAGAGAAAATTTGACTGATTTATCTGCATTTTTGGAGGAAGAAGCTGGATGTAGTGATGATGGAGAGGGAGCTGGTTCTACTGAAGGGCTGCAACCAGATTTATTTGAACCAGATAATACAAGAAGCAACGACGACTCCAAGGTTTCTGCTGAGCAAGAGTCCGTGTCTGTGTCTGCATGGCTGCTGTTTTAGCCTGATGCTAACTGATGATCCCTCTATGCAGTACAAGATTATAGCGAAGAAATATTAAACAGTTATCAGAAGTAGAAAAATCGAACTCAAAATGTGGAAATGGGAGGAACAGGAAGGCTGGTTATTGAATTCCATGATCAAAATATTCATATGTTGGAACACACACACAACTTCCTTTTAAGTAACTGGATTATTTGAGTTAAACTAGGATTAAAATGAAATTACTGAATGCTGATAAACAGATTTATGAGTACATCATAAATCTGTTTATGATGTACATTAACAGATTTATGATCTGTTTATGTACAGATCATAAATCTGTACTCATACAGATTTATGAGTACATCATAAATCTGTTTATCAGCATTCAGTGATTTGGAGGCGACAGATGTCCTGCTCCAATCTTTCACCGTCTGACTCTTCCTCCCCAGAAACCTTGGAGTCGTCGTTGCTTCTTGTACTATCTGGCTCAAATAAATCTGGCTGCAGTCCTTCAGTAGAACCAGCTCCCTCTTCTTCATCTTCACTTTAAAAGCCTTGCAGAACAAAACTGTTTTTAACAGGTTTTCCAAAGTGTAAAGTCTGTAAAGTGAAGCTGCAATGGAAAACAGCTCCAGAGTCCAGGAGCAATAGACTCCTAAATGTAGTTTTTCACCTCATGTCATGTAAGCTAACAGCTGAGCGGAGAAACAACCATCCTTTTACTGTTACTTGAAAAAGTATTTCTTCCCTGTAAGGGGCAAATTATTTTTCATAGCTCTGAATCAGTAACTACTCCAAAACAGAAACAGACAGAAATCGTCATGGAATTAACACTGAGGAAGATTTTAAACATTATTCACCAGTAGAGACATAGTCACATCCTCTGCACTCGGTGAGTAAATATGGAAGTCATTGTTGTTCAGGTCGAATGAGCCTAATCACCAACCTTCTTGTTGTTTTTTCTTTTTATCTTATGCATTTTCAGGCCATTAGCATGGCCACTGAGACCTTTTTCTCAACAAAGCCAATCCTGGTAAAAATGTTGTCTGTTCATACTTTGTTGACTTTTTTACCTTTACATTCAACTCCCCTGAATCCAATGGATCTAAAAGCTCTTGCATTGCGTCTGGAATGTTTGATTTATCCCTTTGATGACTAATGTAATATTTCCTCAGCTCTGTTTACTGATTCTCCTTAGAAACTAATTCACTCCCAGCCCCTCCATTGGTAAGGATGTCTCACACATTGAAAAAAACCTCTGCTGTGAGTCAGCAGTTTTCTGTCTCGGGTGACTGACTCACTTGAGAGGAACAATATTTTATAATTAGCTGCCATTGCACTAAAGTGTTGTAAAAACATAACAGAATTTGTTATAGTTGACTGTCTTAACTTTTCTTCCTTGTCAGGATGTGAAGAACCGGAGAAACCCTCGCCTCGTTCCATACATGCTGCTTGATGAGAGAACCAAAAAGTCTAATAAAGACAGTCTGAGAGAGGCTGTTAGGACTCTGTTGGGCTATGGATACAACCTAGAAGCTCCAGACCAGGATCATGGTACAACTCCCAGCTGATGCTAAATGTTTTCAAGCTCAATATTTTCAGTAAAAACATTTTAAAGCAAAATAAATGTCAAACTTAATCAGAAGTATAGCATATCAGAGGGAAAAATGCGATATATATCACAATATGATAGTCTAGTCCCTCCAGGATGTTACAATGGTTTTTCTGTGATTGTTTGGCCTAAAATGACTGATTTTGCTGCATTTTTTCAAAAGGTTGCAGTCAAAGTTGCGCATGTTATTAAACTTTATATTTGCCACAGCTACTGAAAGAACACTTTCAAGTTGAAATAGAATCTTTAATACAAATCAAATCATGTCCTGAGGGGTTGTCACAGTGCAAATGAATAATTCCATATTGATCATTAAAGTTAATATGAACTGTTTATGGAAGTAAACCCTGCAGAACATCTGACAATGGCTTTTACAACAACAAAAAATAGGCAGATGTTGGCGTTTAGCAAAAGGGCGGGCGACTCCAGGCCTCCAGGTCTGGTGTGCTGCAACTTTTAGATGTATCTCTGCTTCAGCCAACCTGAGTCAAATATTGAGGTCATTAGCAGAACTGGACTGCACTTAGGAGGTGATTCAGCTATTTCATAGAAGTGTGTTGGACCAGGGAGACTTCTAAGAGTTGCAGGATACTGGCCCTGGAGGACCAGGATTGCCAGCCCTGGTTTAGCAACATCCAGCTTACAGAGGCATGTTTCACAAAAGCTAGATAGTGAATTAAGCTAGGATTTTCCTAGATATCCTGGCTTAATTCGGTTAAGCCTTGATGCGGTTTCACAAAAGCAATAGCACATGACTTACCATGGTGATTTATCTTGTGCAGTTAGTGTGCTCTAGACTAGGCTAACAGCCAGGCTTAGATCATCCTGGTTTCCTACCTGTTCAGTCAGCAGTCACATCAATCAGAAGCCAATGAGTTTTCTCATTGGTTTGTCTGTTTTGGTTTGTTTAAAGCTGTAAAAATTCCTCGAATGATTCAAGCATCTCGATTATTAAAATTCCTAGTAGAGGCGAATTATGTTCGTAGAAGCTTTGTTAAATTACTATGTTTCTGGCCAGGTGATTATTTGTGTTGCTCAATGCTCTGACTTGGTGAATTGATGAACGCTGAGTCAAATTTTCAAGCAAAACATCCAGTTTTCAAGTTCAGTCCAGGGGGATTGCATTGATTGATGATATCCAACTATTATCGTTTTTCGAGGGACCAATAAGCATCCTTAAACTGACTGGCGCCATGCATGGAATATAACAGCTTTTCTCTTCCTGGAGTTGCTGCCTACCCCTTTGAGATCTCAATTTGATATAAGGAGCATTATAAATAAAATAAATTATTATTAATTTCTTAGCATTTTGGTGGTGTCCTCTTCCACTTATCAAAAACCTTAATAGGCTCTGTTATTGCTAGAGTCAGCTTCCACTGTATCTTGCATAGTGTATTTAACCTGAACATTGTTCCATCATGCAGTTATGAGACTGGTTGTTTAATTGCCTCCTTCTTATTCAGTGTACCTCCTTCCTTTTCTAACTCTGCAGCTGCTCAGTCTGACGTCAGCAATATGTCTGCAGAGAGATTTCGCATTTTCAGAGCGGAGAAGACCTACTGTGTTAACACTGGGAAGTGGTACTTTGAGCTGGAGGTAAGAGAGAATGATAAAATCATCACAGAAATGATGGTGATGGTGAATCTTTTAATAAGCAATAACTGAAATTGACTATTTGGCTATTATTTCTGATAATCAGGTGGTGTCCTAAGTTGTGCTAAATTCTCTTTTGAGAAAAGTCACTTAATGCTTGTGGGCATATTTACTATGTAATTAGAGTCAAAGGAATTAGGAATTTTGAAATTATGGATATTAAGGTTCCATGTCATAAAGGCCCGTTTTGAGGACAGTGAAATTGAACTTTCAATATTGAAAAAAAGGAAATTCTGACTTCAAACAGAGGGCATTATAGCCCTGTTCAGACCTGGTCCAATGTGCATCATAACTAATCTGTACATCAGCACCACAAGCAAAATTCATCCCTGACGAATCTAATCTGATCTGTACAGAGTAACTGAATCTTAGCTTTGTGCTTGACGAGGAAATAAACCATGCAGCTCCTTCAGAGAGCGGGCTGTCCGCTGAGCAGCCAGCAGGTCAGCTGATGTTCCTGTAACAGCTCAGACACTCTAAATCTCTTGAATTACGCTATTATTCAGACCCTAATATGGCTGAGATTAATCTGAGGCACATCTTTGAGGAGTTATTTCAGGCTCTTTATGAACTCACCTGTGTGGCTTTAACACACTCAATAATAGAGACAACAGCTCAGCATTAGCACACAGAGACTTGGAATCATTAAACACCACAGTAGAGCAGCCGACAGCTCGCTGGAACAACTTCAGTAGTCAAGGCACATTGCACTGTGTAGAAATGACTGGACATCCCACAGTGTAACATGTGATCACAGCTTGATCAATCGGCAAACCCCCCCCCACATCCAACTGCATTTCAGAGATAAATTCATTCATGGGACAAACAAACAAATATCCACAGGACCGTATAATTAGTTTAGATTAATTGTTTTGCAGTTGTTTACACATTTGTTTTTAGTTTCTAACAAGAGTCCTGCTTGAGGGGAGTCACTTCAAGTCAGTGGGGGTCCCTGAATGTCTCCCAGGACGGATCGTATTCAACTCACAAAAGTAACATGGATACAGTGCTTTTAGACCTGCATTTATCGTCCAATCATCTAGAATGCATGTTGGTGACAGATGTGACCAAGGCCTGTGACTTGAGCTGCACTTCTTCTGCACTGCATTCCTAGATTGTTCCTGCTGGTTTCTTTAGGTACTGACAGCTGGAGAAATGAGGGTGGGCTGGGCAAGGCCAGGCTGTCTACCAGACCAGGAGCTGGGATCTGATGACCAGGCCTTTGTCTTCGATGGTTTTAAGGTGATGGATGGATGGATGGATGGATGGATGGATGGATGGATGGATGGATTGATTATCCCTAAATGCGGTTGTGATGTATCCCAAACAGGAAAGAAAAACTCATACCTGAAACTACTGAATACTTTTTTACCATAAACACAGTGAGATGTAATTGAACAGAAGTTCCCTTCCCCAGGAGACCTTGAAAGTCATCACGATACAGAGAATCATTTGAAAAGCCACTATTGTGAAAATGTTGTGTTGGAAATCATGATTCCAAAAACATATAACTCAACCACATCGCCTTCCTGCATTTTCCATGTTAGCACACATACTGTAGGAGTCAGTTGGGAACAACTTAAAACTTTGAGTTGACTTTCTATAGAATTTAGTCAAAGAGGTTTGAATTATTTATTGGACAATTGAGTATTAAGTAAGAGTGACTCAAATTCACTTAAATTTGTCTTCAGCAGTCATTTTATAATAAGGCATTATAATAAGGCAACCTCAATGAGCCGAAGAATTATCATCCATAAACATAAAAGTACATTTGTGTTCATGAAGGTGTACAGTGTCGAGAAGAATGGTATGATTGGGCTTTTCATGCACTAAGTGTAGGGCAGTAGTTCTATTGAAAGTCCATTAAAAGTGCCAACTTTGCATGATTTTGTAAATTATGATAATTTAACGCAAAGTTCACCTTTTTAATGGATTTCACTGCAACTTTTAGAGCAACTTTGCATTAAAAGTGTCATTATTTACCGAATGACACGAATGAATGTTTATGAATGTTTATGACAACAGTCATAAACATTCATAAAGACTTCTTTATGTTCATGACAGGTGTTATGTCATGTTTATGACAGTGTCTTGTCAGTCTTATGCACATCCCTTTTCCCCTTGAACCAAACATTTGAGCTGCAATTAGTTACATCCACCATCTTCTACTCTTTAAGTCTAACAAATTCCGCAAGTTTTAGATTTTAGGATAACGTCCCATTCACACGAAAAGTTTGAGCAAAATTCATCGTAAAGTTTAATAAAATTCATCGTCAGATCAGAAATTTTTTTCATGCAATTTGAAACAAGAATTTAAATTATTCAAAAGTAAAATAAGTAGTTATTTTAACTTGATATTGTGAGTAAAATAATAGGGAAATGTGTGCTCTTTAACTAGGCGAGGGAAGTTTTTTTCAATATTATGAAATAATTATTTGGTTCAAATTGCAGCATTAAGTTAAATCTCACAATTGTAGATTAATGAACTTAAAAATAATATTTAGACAACTTGTGTTTTGTTGTTAAATTAACTGCTGAGTTAAAACTAATACAATTTTCTTGCTGGCTTAAATTGCATTTTCAAGGCAGCAGGTGGACGTTCATTTCCAAGTTAAACCACCTTGAAATGTTTTACAGTGCACCTAACTTCAGGATACCAGCACCTATCTCCACTTCGAAAGGAAGCTTAAAGTCTGGTTAACCAAGCACTGGTGCACCGGTTAGTTGAAAAGTCTTTTGTACACTTTGGTCTCCAGGAACTCTTATACTACTGATTAACTCTGGCCAGCAGTTTGTCTTTAAGGCAGGTAGGTGTTCACCATGTCATGCACTCTAAAAAGTGTTTTTTGGCTGTAGTTCATCTTATGGACTTATTTACATCTCACTTAATTCATTTAGTGTTGATAACTTACTTTTTGTGTTAAATTAACTTAAAAGTTACACATTTAACTAACTTAAATTAACTTAAAGGAACTTTTTACTTTGACTTTACTTGAAAAAAATAGCATTCGATGCTGACCAACTCAATATATTATGATCATCCAACTTAATTCATTACGTTTAGCCAACTCAGTTCACTAAGTTTTCTTAACTTAATGTTATTTACCATGACAAATTTAAGTGAATTTGAGTCACTCTTACTTAATACTCAATTGTCCAATAAATAATTCAAACCTCTGACTAAATTCTATAGAAAGTCAACTCAAAGTTTTAAGTTGTTCCAAACTAAAATACTAAAATATCCAAAGTTACATTATCACTCACATTTCACTTAAAATGCAGCTAGAATTTAAATGATTACAAATGTATGTTTTAACATGTTCTTTAGTTCTTGTACACTGAAAAAAGAAAATAGTTTATCCAACTTAATTTATTAACTTGGTTTAACTTAATAAATAAGAGGAGGAAGACATGCAGCAAAGATCATCAGGCTGGAATCAAACCTGCGATGGCCGTGACGAGGACTAAGGTCTCCGTATGAGTTGTGCATAATCGCTGTGCACCTGGTTGGTGCTGTGATGGCACAGGATCTGTACCTGGTGACATCAGACGTAGGATACCAACACGGCATTGAAGTCAACTGAAATAATTACGTTTCAATTAAGTTCATTGAAATTTAGAGTGCACTCCTAACGCACTCTAAGAGTACACTTCTTAGAGTGCACTCTCAAAAGTGTAATTGAAACAATTAAGTTCAATGCTGTGTTGGTATCCTCCGTCTGACATGATGATGCAAGTTTCACCAGAGTCAGTGTAAAGTCCTGACTGAATGAAAATCATTGCAACCTATTTATGTCACGTTAACGAAGAACAGCTGAAAACCTACCGAGTTTATCAACTGCGGTAGCAATTTGACTCCAACTCCTCTCCTTGTCATTTCTATATTCTTTGCACAAAATGTTGAATAAACATTAATGTTGTTTCCACATGCCGTGTCAGCTGTTTGAGATTCCCCTCTGTAATTTCCCCTCAGAAATCACGGAGGAGAATCCCCGCTTTCTGATTGGCTATCTGTCACATTCAGGGTTAACGCTCTCAGTCGGGGAAAACCCCTGATTTAGATCGGAGCGGCCACTCCGATCTAAATCACACTACAGGATGATCGGTTACGAAACCACCAGCGACAATCTTAGATCGGCCAACTTTCTAAGATTGTTGTAAAGGGAAAATAGGGGCAAAAAATTGTGTAGTATGAACTACTGCATTAGGTGGTCGGATGTGCCCATCCAGTGGCGCAAAAAGTGGGTATGCTGCGGATGCAACGCATAGGGGCGCAGCACCAGAGGGGGCGCCAAAACCCTGTCTGGAGGGGGCGGGGCGCCGATTATGTTTTCAGCGCGCCTCTCGCTCCTTCACCTCACGCACATGGTGAGGTAAATCTAGCGCGAATTTCTCCCTCTCACCCCTTGCACATTATTCCACCAGAATAATGTGCAGTTGCGCCACTGTGCCCATCTTCTCTATTTAAATCTAGTGATTACTGAAGGCCAATATAGTATACAGACTTCATAATTTGCACTCTTTTGGTTGAATGCAGTATTTATTTCCACTTTGGCTTTTTGTTATTTAGTTTTTATTCAAGTACGTTATTTGTTAATGGAGACTGAGAATCCGTTTTGTTTTTGGTTCTTTTGTTTTAGTTAATCAGTTCCAGTGTTATGTGTTGTTTTGAAAATAAAGTGCATATGGCAGGAAATCGCATGCATTATTAGTCATTTCCATTAAATCAGTGTCATAAGGTCTTGAAACAATATTATCATTTATCGCAATAATTTTTTAGACAATCACTCAGCAAAATTTGTTATCGTGACAGGCCTAGTGCTAACGTTCTTTGACTCTAAATGAGTCAAAGAACGTTTGGCTCTAACTGGTTCAACAGAAAATCTGTGAACAAGGAACTTAACCTTGCACTCAGTTCATCTTTGACTTCCAGCCCTGTGTCTTGTAATATCTTTACAACTTTCTTAATAGCTTTCCCTAGGAGAGAGATAGGGGCTAAACACATAAAGACGGGGTCAAGTGTATCATCTGTTGAAAGAGAACATGAAGTTACTGATAGCAGGGGCACTGCCAATTGCAGCTCTTTCAGGCAGGTATGTCAATATTTTTGAAGATTGGATAGCAGAGTGAGGAAAAATTGTTAAAATGTCCTCCAACAGCCTAACCCAGTAGTGGCACAGCTTCTACTGTGCCACTACACACAGTAGTGCCTCTACACAAGTAGTCTAGGATAATTTAAGGACTCTAACTATACGCTTTGGCAAGAAGAAAAGTTTTAAGCCCAGTCTTCATGGTGTCTGCCTCATGGGCTAAAACTGGGAGCTGGCTCCAAAGGAGAGGACCTTGATAAACTACATCAGTCACATTAATCCTGTCACAAACATGCAAAGTCTTTGTAGAGTGAGCCTATGTTCAATAAATTATATTTTCTTGTTTTATTGTTTTCTTCAGTTGATATACTGTTTATATTTTATCTACTTCTTTTCAGTTGGTTTGTAATATTTTGAAGTGTTGTCTGAGTGGGTGATAAGTGTGAACCAGTCCAAAAACACCAGGTGTGCTATCCTATAACTTTGCTTCCTAGTCTGGTACCCTAGTTTGTCACTTTTTGAAGGACTGATTATTGCAGCCAGATTCCTAGAAGGAAGAGCTGAATGCTGTTGCTCTCTGAATAAAGCCAGGTTTTATCCAAAAAGCTAGCTTTTGGTGTTGTTTTTCTGAACATGACTTAGAGAATCAGGAGTTGAATGACAGCATGTGACATTAATCACCACTGGTCCAATCAGGGAGACCAGAAAACATTACAGAGTCCAATACTGTTTCGACAAACCTACACAAGAAGGCAAAATTCAATTTTAATGAACTCAGATTGACATAAACAGACGACATTACAATCAGACAACATAACAATCTCCATTTATTTAAGCTTATCTTTTCCTTGAGGTTTCAGATAGGCTTTGATATGACCATTGTTCTAGCCCCTGGAATCCATTTAGAGATGGTCCTTGATGTCTTGATTGTAATGTTTCTGACCATGAGGCTGGAAAGTATCAGAGGTAGCACCTCATCAACATCACATCACCTGATGTTGATGAGGCGCCTCATGTTCCTCATGTTTAGGCCCTATAAAAGATGATTTTCAAGACACCAGCATACATAGCAAAATTGCAAACACTGGGTGAGCATGTTTAGAAATATAATTACCAGCAACATTTCCTGGGAATATGTAATTGGTAACACATTTTTAGAAGAAAGGCCCTGGTATTGAATTCCAGACAGGGGTCTTTCTGCAGAGAATTAGCTTGTTGCCCCTGTGNAATTCAGTTAAAACAAAACATAATAAATTGAGTTGGATGAACTTAATGAATTGAGTTAGAGGATCATAATGTATTAAGTTGGATAAACTTGGTAAATTTTGTTGGATAGACATAAAACACTGAGTTGGATAGACATAACTTCAGTTGGTTAAACTTAAATTGAGTTGGAAAAACTTGATTGAATTATTTACCAACTGAAGCAATTAAATTAAGTTGGTTCAACTAATTTCATTTTACAGTGTGCAGCAGCTCAGCAACGAAGGAAAATCCCTTAAAGAAAGTCCTGCAGTAACTGCAGTAGCCTAAAAAAAAAAATCCAAGTTCTTTTATTGTACTGAGTAGGCCATGTTTTCACTGTGCTAACTAGGCCTGTCGCGATAAACAATAAATCAATTAATCGCACGATAAATTAAACCTATCGACCTCATTTTAATTTTCGGCTTTATCGTCTCTTCCTGCCTTTTTTTTTCTTTCTCTTGATGACATTTGTTAAGAAAATAAATTTAAATATGCTAATTTTAAAACTTAACATGTCTTGATTGAAATAGCCTAATTATAGTTTTAAAATTAGAAGCTTATTCTGGCCTATTGACCTTTATGTTACCTGTAGTTACAGCAGATGGTTTGTTAAGATCTTTTGAACTGCCCTTTGTCTGTCTGGGAAACAATCAGGAGAAGTTCCAGCTTTTCACACAGATCTGTGAAAAGCCATAAAACAACAGGAGTTCAGGAGAGTCTCTGCTTCCATTTTGTTTAGATAATGGGGGAAAATGGCCTTCGATCGTGACTTGCTAGGAGTTTTAAAAGGGTCAGAGACAGCTTCTGGTTGGATGAGCAAAGATACGCCTTATTTGAATAAATTAAAGACAAGAATACGCCTTTTACTAAAGACGTCTTTGCTTTTTGTTTGTCGTTTCCATCTTTTGTCTTTTTCTCTCAGGTAAATTCATGTGTTGTTTGTGCACTGAGGTTTCTGATGTTTTGTGATGTGCTTTTCTGGTGATAGTATGCATCTGTCTTGAATAAATGCTGATTATTGTGACGCTGTTATCTCTGCGTGATCTCAGTCTTCGCGCACGGCATTTTTCTGAATCCGGGCATAAGAGAGGATATAACGAATCAAAAGGTTTTAAAGTTTTGGAATTTTTTCCCTCTCTTACACTGAATGAAAAAAGGCTCAAGTCCGGTGTTCTCCACTGACCTTCCCTTCCTATTTCCTTAGTGTAGCAGTCCCTCAGACCCAATAATTAGTGTAATGTCCAGTGCACACGACAGGAGTTGTCGGCCCATTTTCAAAACCTGAGACCACCACACATTAGCCCACAGAAATCCTAGGTATAACGGTTCGATCGGGTTCGATCGTGCTGTGTGGTGTCCAGCCACATGGGCACAAAATAATGGCTGTTTGGTGTCCAGCCACACAGCCATTATTTTGGACTTGTAGCCCAAAATAATGGCTACAAGTCCAGTTAACTAATTTTAAGACCAGGCATTAATCAATGCTTTACTAGAATCTATCTGTGATGCATGTGGCTGGAGTCAGCATAAAATCCTGACTGAATGAAAATCATTATAACCTATTTATGTCACGTTAACAAAGAACAGCTGAAAACCTACAGGGTTTATCAACTGCGGTAGCAATTTGGCTCCAACTCCTCTCCTTGTCATTTCTATATTCTTTGCACAAAACGTTGAATAAA
>NW_006800321.1:11824-12769 GCF_000485575.1 Poecilia formosa | reverse complement strand
GTCCCCTCAGCACCACCTCCACCCAGCCACTGCGTCCCCTCAGCACCACCTCCACCCAGCCACTGCCTCCCCTCAGCACCATGTCCCCCAAGCCACCGCCTCGCTCTCACGGAGCAGCCAAACCCGCTCTTAAGATAGTCACTCTTTCATGTTCGACATTGCTCCCAGAAAATGCACAAAAATCTGGTGCAGATCTGCTGATATCGTGAGGAGACACAGCTGTTTTATTAATCTGGGTCCGCAGTGGAGTCAAATTGCAATGTAATACTTTTGGGCTCTGTAGAGCTTCACCAGAGATGATCACATAAAGTCTGGTGCAAATCGGATGAAGCATGTTTGATTTAGAGATGATCATAGACATGGCGAGCATTGCTACTCGCTATTTAGCCTCCCCCACATGGTTCAACCAGCAGCCAACATTCACAGAGGGCTTCACATGTCATTTTCTATCAGTTGGCACAGGTTTTAATCCATTTGAATCAGAGTAAAAGTAAGACATCCAACATAGAATATCAGGTGACTTCCTGTTGGAGGGGGGCGTGGTTTAGGTGATATCATCAATTGATCATGTGAATGTGATCAAGGCTGGTCTATAATGAGACATGGAAAGTCTGATTCAGCTTTGACCTGTCCTGGAGTAGTTATTGGGGCATGCCATTAGCAATGCATAAGGAGAGCAGTGACTGACATGACAAGCAGGACAGACACTGCCTCCATGCATTGCATGGCAGGCACCTATTGTTCTACACCCAATAGAACGCCTGGATATTATTATTATTATAACAACTTCTTCCATTACCGTTAATGCGGCTCGTACCGCTGCGTGCCCACCCACAAAAGTGGTATCAAAACGTGTGTCTCGATCCCGGCATTGGAGCTATGACTTTTATTGGGGATCGGAGTTACGACGGCGACGTAAAAAGCGAAAAACGAGCGAAATTTCCA
>NW_006800321.1:4986-10585 GCF_000485575.1 Poecilia formosa | reverse complement strand
CACACACTTAAAACTGCACACGCTATTAAAATATCATACCATTTAAAGAATACAGACATACTTGTCTGAGTGAGAAGTCAAAATTGTATGTATGTGTGTGTGAACTAATACTAGACTGAATGAATGACAATACATGTATGTGAGAGGCTCCCACTTGTCTGTGTGAGGTGTCATGGAAAAGGCGGGGCATAATGTGGAGATCACAAAGCACACGAGTAGATCCCATCTGAGCAACATTGGCGCGTCCAATAGGTTGCAGTGTTACAGGAATCAACCAATGGCAGTGAGCTTTAGAGACTGTAATTAGCCATGAACATGATACTGTTGATGATGATACTGTTCTGTAGACCATAGGACAAGCAATTTTTAATAGTATTTTCTCATCACCGGATCTAACAAACAGCTGACCTGTGCCTTAAATGAAAGAGCTCCCATGACCATTGATGTTGTCTCTGTTATATCCTCAGAGGATCAATAAAGTATTGATATACTATACTGGCCTTTCTCAAATTATACATTTTGCCAAAGTTGCTTAGTCTGGAATCATGGATGCATGATGCCATCTGCAAAATTATGCCCTGCCTTTTCCATGAAACTTCTCGCTCAAACAAGTATGAGTATCTTATTCACATACATGTAATGTCATTCATGATCAGTTAATTTCTATCAATGACCTGCCGGTGGCGTGTTTGTTTCTTTTAGGTATTATTTTGTTTTGCATATCAACCCATCACAGTTCCTAGAAGACAGTATCACAACTAGCAATGGCTTCAACCACACACTCTCACTGAGCCAGGAAGACAGAGGCACTGACTGAATCACGCTGAAGCTGGGGCTCCTTAGCAGGAATGTTGATGGCAGCTCTTTGAGAGGACTTAGAGAATCTTTGAGAATACGGACCCAGAAGTCCAGATATTTAACCTGTTCAACAGGTCACAAACCTCTCTGTAGTTTCTGTGTAAATCTGGTTCTTTTATGTAATGAAGACAACATCTTACTGAGTTTGACAGATCCCCTGTTTGTGGTATTACAAAATGAATTAGGCACCATGGGTAACTTGAGTGCTTATGTCTGTCCCAGGCTTCATCCCAGTGTGCAGTCTGGGAATGTGTCAGGTTGGGAGGATGGATTTTGGTAAAGATGTCAGCACTCTGAAGTACTTCACCATCTGTGGCCTGCAGGAAGGCTATGAGCCATTCGCCGTCAATATGAACCGGGATGTAACCATGTGGCTCAGCAAGAGGCTGCCTCAGTTTGTGCCTGTGCCCCCCAACCACCAACACATTGAGGTAAGCAGAGCTTCTACACAGACACACTCTGTCCTGTCTACAATATCACAGTCACTACTAATCAGGTCCCCATGTGGTTACCAAACAATACTTTATGTTTGGGCTCTGAACATCAGCCGTAGTTTTGATGCTTTTAGGAATCCTGCTGAACTAGTTTTGCCAATTGTGCCAAAGGTTGTGTTAAGTCTTGTGGCTGTAGGTGAAGGAAGGGTAGTCATTTAATAGCCAAAAAGGATAAGGATTAATTAGCCACCCTGCCAGCATGCCTATGTGGGCCCCATGTGGGGGAAAGGAGGACTGATATATGGGTCCCATATGGGTCCCATATGGGCCTTTACATATGCTGGCCTTTACACAACAAACATACTACATCGGTGTTTGTGAACCTCATGTGTACGCCAGGAGTCGCATTAACGGAATATTTTTTTGTAATGGACCGTCTTTTTTTTTTTTTAAACAACACAACATTTTTTAACTAGACTAAGACACTGACATGTTCAATACTTATTTTTCCTGCTGTACTTAATAAGCTGTGATCCACTGAGTTTGATGTCCAAACCTTTTATCTAGCAGACTAACATAATGAATTCAAAAGTAAAACTTTTAATTTTGTTAAGCAAATAAAACTTGTTTTATCTGTTTACCAATTAACAGACATGCAATATTTAAATGAAAGAAAGTACTCAACTATTAAAAAAAACAATTTATACACAATTGAAAACCTGAAATACTTAAATTCTCACGTTTGTCTAAGTAAAGTGAAGATATGATTTCTTAATTTTCTGGAAATTCATGCTGTATTATCAACTTTAGTGAGTGGATGCAGCCATGTCTGCTTCAGAATTCATGTTTTTTCATGTTTGTTGCAATATTTTCTACGTAGTTAATATTAAACTAAAGATATTTAATGAAAGAAACGATTGTTTTACACCTAACACTTTCTACTAAGATTTACATTTAGAAAGTTATAAAAAGTGTCCATCTGCATCAACACTTTGTGTGCTGGTGGGCCAAATTGGTACCATTCCTGAATTGAAGCCGAGGACCACATGGTAAAATCATTTCACAAACCCCCCGCCTCAGGTCATTGGCTTAAACCTTAAACCAATCTTAACCCTTAATGTGGAGTCATTTTATTGTAACTTGTTGATAGTCATAATGTAATGACTGATAAGTATTAATACGAGAACATCATGATCTAAGGCTGCGTTCACACTGCAGCCTCAAGTGACCCAATTCCAATTTGTTTTGACGCAACATGACCTGAATCTGATCTTTTCATGACTGTCTGAAAAACACAGGTCAGATTCTTTTTGAATTTGACCAAGGCCACTTGGATATAATTGATATGTATCCGATTTAAATGTGACCGAACGTCCAGGCCGCATTCATCCTAAATGAACATCACTGATACTCAACAAATGTCACTATTCTGTGTCCTGATACGTGTAAGCGGGAAGAAAAACGACATCCATAAAGGACTATAATGAGGATTAAGTTGTTAATATGCTGCTCCGGTTGGACAACAACTTCAAATATGTAAGCTAAGCTCCACCGTTAACCTCCATGTTTACTTCCGCAAACACTGAGCACTTCTTCTTTTTATGGCGGTTGGCAGCATAGACATGAACACGTAGACGCCTCATGGAGCGGGTCGGCACGTTGCTGCGATACGTCACAGCGTCCGCCATATTGAATGTGGCAAATGTACCAGTAAGCTAATACAAGTAAATGGACCAAACTTCAGAAATTGCCGTTCTACAAAGTATTTTAAATTAATTCCTGTCATTGACACATTTTCTCACACACATTAATATTTTTGCCAATCAAAGAAATGACTAAAGATGGAGTTTCTAACTTTAGATGTGATTAATTGTTTTGGGGCATTTCTGAATAGAGAGCACAATGTTTTTATTTGATAGAAATTATTCTGATCATTTTTATATTGACATTGATGAACAGACACACTTTTACAGTGTTTAATTAAAGAACATATTTACATAATTCCATAATTTAATGTACATTTAACATTTCAAGACAAGAAAGAAATAATTTTCTTGTATTTACTTTTTATACATTGAGAAATGACTTTTGATTTATAAATCAGTCACTGTCAAACATTAAACTACATATTTTTCTTACTTTTTTCCAGAGAAAAAATATTAGTGTACATCAACTCTGCTATTGACAGCAAAGAGTGAAAATAATTCTAACAGAGAAAATTATTTTTATTTCATTACGTAAGCTGTATTAATACACTAATACTTCAGATTGAGATATTAAAATACACAAGAAGTGAAAGAATAAAACATTTATTTATTATACTGGGAACACTGGTCACAGGCAGGGCTTCAGTCTGCTGGTCTCACTGGGAGAACTCCAATGACTTCTGAGACGTCCTGGTTCACAGACTAAACGCCAAGGATAAAAGAGAAATTATCCAAAAGTGTAATAGAAAACACATATATGTTTCCTTCACATTCAGAAAAAGATATTTTCAGCATGTTGGGCTCTGACTCGTAGCATCTTTATAGCTAAATACCGACATGGAGAAGCTGAGCTGGAAACAGACTGAAGAACAGCAGCTCCAGCTCTGATTCTGACTGACCTTTCCTCACTAAATCCTCTGGTTTTTAACCAGCGGTTTTTCATCAGCTCTCTCTCATTAGAAAACAGTGTGAAAACATTAGCTGCTACGCTAACAATCAGTGGTTACTTCGGGCCAACTTAAGCTACATAGGAAATATTTTTCGGTTGTTTAGAAGCGAATTTCTGGCTGCAAAGTCAAGTAATTCTGATCTTTCATCCTTACCTGTGAAAGGTAATGGCAATGAATCCAGATTGCTTCGTAAAACAGTTGAAACAAGTCCACACAGCACAGGACTGAAGGAGCTCCGATCGCCCTGCTGCCACATAGAAGATGGCGGACGCTGTTACGTAGGACTCAGCGCTCCATGAGGGGTCTACGGTTGGCAGAACACTTAGAACGCTGACGCTATTGCGCCCTCTACTGCGCATGCGGGACACTTTCAGGTCGTTTGCCTGTTCACACTGCAGAACACATACAGGTTGCATATATTTGGAAGTGTGAACGGCCACAGCAAAAAAATCTGAATTGGGTTACTTCAGGCTGCAGTGTGAACACATAATAAGTTGTAGAGTGTTTTCAATGCAAATAAATATTAAAACTGTTGAATAAACTTTGCAAAGATAATTCCAAGCTGTTTAAAACATAAACTTTTGTGTTCCAGGTGACCAGGATGGATGGAACAGTGGAGTTGTGTCCCTGTCTTAAGGTCACCCAGAGGTCATTTGGTTCCCAGAACAGTTACAATGACATCACTTTCTACAGGCTGAGCATGCCTATAGAGTGCGCTGAATCCAGATCCCCATCTTATGACAGCCTGTTCTCACCGAAGAGGGTAACAGATACGACCATTAGATCTGCCATGCCTTCCACCAATCAAGACCTGTTGCCATTATGACTCATCATAGTTTTTCTACATCATCATTGATCATCAACTAACAATGTTTTGCTTAACGTGTAAATTTGCCTTATGCATTAGCTTCTTTTTTGCAAAATTCCCAACTCTGATAAAGGAACACATCATGTATTTAGCTTAAACGGATCTTTGAAGAACTATTGGCATTGGACTTTTCACCTCACCATCAATAGACAATATCTCTATTATTCCTGCAAACTGGTTCGACATCTAATTTCAACCACTTTCAGTCTTATTGCCTAAACTTGACATTTACTCAGTTCCTCTATTATCTCACTGTTAGGATGGACTGCTGGCTGCTCCCAGCCCTGATGTGTTCTGTTGTCTCTCTGTCTCTCTCTGTAGGAGCTGGAGGATTTTGAAACTGTGTCAGACTTTGAAGTCTTGTTGAAGTCATCTCATGGTCCCAATGGTCCCAGTGGACATGACAGAGATGAATTCAACAACCACAAAGACTACACCCAGGAGAAGCCCTCCAAGCTAAAGCAACGGTAGCCTGCCTTGTCTTCAAATGTTATTCTTCAGATGATTAAAATTTTATCATTTTAATTGGACTCATTTTTGGGAATATAACTTTGTTCCTGTCTTTGTGTGAGTAATGAAATGGAAACTGAAGCCAGTGATGTGATTTGTCAGGTTCACGCTGAAGAAAAACAAGCCAGACAACAGCTGTCCATCATCTGCTCGCCTGTCAGAGGAAGTGGCGGTCGAAGACAGAGAGGGCTATGAAGTCCTAATGCAAGCTTCTACAGTAAGACAACCAGACCTGTTTCTTCCTATCAGCAATCGCCTTGCCGATCGATCGGC
>NW_006800321.1:1953-4663 GCF_000485575.1 Poecilia formosa | reverse complement strand
TTTATCTTTAGCCGCATTGATTACTGCAACAGCGTCTTCACAGGTCTGACTAATAAATCAATCAAACAGCTGCAGCTGATCCAGAACGCTGCTGCTCATGTTCTCACCAAAACCAGGAAGATAGAGCACATCACACCAGTTTTACAGTCCCTACACTCAAAGCTCAAAGAATAGACTTTAAAATACTGTTGTTAGTTTATAAATCACTGAACAGATCTTTAATGTATTAAAGATTATTGCTGTACCAACCGTCTAGACCCCTCAGATCTTCTGGTTCTGGTCTGCTCTGAATCCCCAGAAGCAGAACCAAACGAGGAAAAGCAGCATTCAGTTTCTATGCACCACAAATTTGGAAAATTTGTGGTGCATGTGGTGCTGTAAAACAGCTGAAACACTGTGTGCCTTTAAATCTCAACTTAAAACCCACCTGTTTAGAGTTGCTTATGGCTAAATTACGGTAGAGTGTGGGTTTTTGATGTCTTCGATGTTTTTATGTTTACTTTTTATCTATTTCTTAATTTTTTTTATTTCTCTTTCTCACTGTTCTTTATTTTTTATGATGTAAAGCCCCCCCGGAGAGGCGCGGGTACTGTCCCCCACTCATAGAAAATGTGGGTTAGAGTCCCAGTTAAACAATGTTTAACTGAAGTCCTGTGCGGGTTTTAATGTTTTTATCTTTTTTAATCTTGTTTTTTTTTTTTAAATCTCTCTCTTTCTTACTGTTTATTCAATGTCACATGCTGGGGTTTTTTTATTATGTAAATCACTTGCTGCTGAAATGTGCTATACAAATAAAATTTGATTGATTGATTAATTGATTGATTGATTCATTCATTGACAGTGCAATAGTTATTCTTAGTCAAACTAAATGATAACATTTACCTGTACCATGCTAAGTGTTTTACTTGATCCACAAATTGTTGATATTGTGATTCTATTAATGAGTTTTATTTTATTGTTTTAGAGTCGAAGAAAAATTTCCACCTTGGAAGACTAAATAGTTTAATAATATTTTTTCCTATATATAGGACTCTACCAACAAAACAAAAATGTGGATTATTGCTTGTATCTGTTTAACAACCCTGGTTATTTGTCTGTGAACCTAATTAATTTGTTCGTTATTGACTTTTGCTCAATTAAATTTCTTATGTATACATTGTATATGGTATTTTTATAATTGTTGATAATGTTTTTTTATGTCATTTCTTTTGTTCCTCCTATAATTGATGGAGATATATAGATATTATTTATAATGTATAAAGATATTGTTTATGTCACCTAATTAGCTCTACATCCTGAAGAAAAATATGGTATTTTAGAAGATAATTTATCTTTCACGTTGCCAGTAATGACGAAGTTAATAGTAAATGATAAAGATTTCGTGGTATTCTCGTTTAGTGACGTGATTAGATTAGCTGTGTTATCACCCCCACGCCACTAGAGGCAGTAGCAAGCCAGAAAAGATGCGACTAAGAAGCAGATTTAGAAGTACACCGAAAGCTACGGAATTTGTTAAAAGCTGTGAGCTGCGCTGAAGTAAATAAAAAAGAGAAGTTGAAATACATGCTGAGAGTGAAACNTGTCATTTGTGAATGTTAGAGCCTCATTTTCAACAGTGGAGCTATAAAGGTTGAAAAAGGTTATTATTTTGGAGAAAGTCTCATCAACATCAATATTTCCATCAATATTTCCACTAAATAAGAGGCAAAAAAATACATAAATTTGTTTGATAAAGGAAAAGCCTCTCTACGGAAGAGGATTGGGGCCACAGAAAAAAAAATAACAGTTCTGACTTTAATCTCAGAATTCTGTGAAAAAAGTCAGATTTTTTTTTCTTTTTTCCAGTGGCCCTAATCCTCTTCCATACCTCTCAGGCTCTGACCCCGACAGCACCAAACAATTTTTTTATATTAGACAATTAATTTAATTTCACATAATTATCGTGGTAGAAGCCATTTGTTTGTTAAATACTTAATGAAACATATTTACCGTGTTTGATGTTTGTTGTCAATGAGGTATACTCACAGACGAACGAGGTAATTAGTCCAAGTTTGTCGTTTATTGAACGTTCAGAAACTACAGCGGCTGTAAAGAGCCACAGCAAAGGTAAAGAAAGGTAAAATAACTGAACAGGTGATCAACTCTAAACCACTTGCACCTTTTTACTCTCTCTCTGTCTTTGTCGTGGCAACCACTCGCTCTTCGAGCCGAACACAGATTACGTTTAAAACATTTAGTCCGTTACGATAGGTTTTCAGGCTTGATATTTATTTTGCGATCATTATTAAGCCTCCCTGAACACAGCGGTGGTTAATTAGTTAATGTTAAACTTCTGTTCTGCTCTTTACTTTGGTAATGGAACCAAAACGCACAGAATTGTGCAACACCTTGTTGAAACAATAATTACTGAGATTATTATTGTTGGGTCATTAATTTGAAAACGTTTTGTTGACTTTTTTGTTGTTCTTTAATAAAGTCTGCATTTTCAGTGTCTCACGACTCACGGGAGCCGAAATCTGTCGATTGCGGAATCCCAGGAGCGCGGAGCTGGCGACTCTGGGTCCAATATAGCATGACTCTGGGTCTTTAAAGCAATCAGTGAACATTAACATTAGTTTGAATATTATTCACAAAAATACTTTATGTACAACGAACCACTCTGGAACATGTTTTTATTATTATTATTATTGGTTAAGTTGTGAGAGGAATA
>NW_006800321.1:0-953 GCF_000485575.1 Poecilia formosa | reverse complement strand
GCACCTAATGTAAATGATATTTGTATTGGATCGGAAACAATCGAGCCGCTTTACCCCGAACGCGGAAGCTGAGGTGCAAAGAGCCCATTAAAATGGGAGAACGCGGATAATATAGGAAATAGCGCCCCCTTCACTTGCGGAGTGCAATGGTCCCATTTCCAAATAAGGTATGAGCAGTGGTACTTAAGTACAATTTTCGTGTATCTGTACTTTACTCAAGTAGATTTAACAATGGATACTTTCTCCTTTTACTCCACTACATTTTACAGTAAGTATCTGTACTTTCTACTTCACTAAAGTAGTGAAATCCAAGTATAACGTGACTTACTCACCCATCGCCTCCCCTTCTACTCACACGCGGAGCTCCAGACATGCGCAGTGGTTTTCTCTGAGCGGGAGAAGATGTCTGTCTAATGTCAGTAATATAATAGCGCTGCATAAATCATGAGATATGGCGACATGTAAAATCAGCAGCGCTTCTCTTTCACAGACGGTGGGGACTTTGTCCAACTTTTAGCGTCACTTGGAAGGAAAGCTTAAAGAAAGGTAAGATCTGTGGACGTGATGCTAGCAAAGCTAGCTGTACTGAGACACATGTTGCATCTGCAATGAAAAAAAATTGTCACTCATGCACTGAATTATTGTGTGGAGGTGTTGACTGAGGTGTCGCATATATGGGACAATGCTGTGACCAAAGTGCAATATAGTGATATGACATTCAGGAACGATCCGACTCTTCTGGACGGATCTTTATTAACGTTGATAGGACTGAAGCCTCACTGAGAGCCGTTCTTTGTTCTTGTAACGCTCTGCATACACTGCAGTAGCCGTTTTACAGTATAGATACACACACACACACACATATATATAAAATTCCCCTCTCACCCTCTGCGGGTGGTCTCTCTCTCTCTCTCTCTTTTCATCCTCTGAGCTTGGGTCCTCTACCAGAGGCC
>NW_006800320.1:550464-563587 GCF_000485575.1 Poecilia formosa | reverse complement strand
GTTTTTTTTTTTTTTTTTCTAGACGGCTTCCCGCGCCCCCCCTGCAATGACATGGCGCCCCCCTAGGGGGCGCGCCCCACAGTTTGGGAACCTCTGCCCTAATAGCAACATGTTGGATGCTGTACACCATATTGAGATGCAAGAGATGCTTTTTACATTGACTGTATTTCCTCCTATATTTAAAATACGTATTTACGTATTTAAAAATATGGCGTTTTTATGGAAGTGACCACTAGAATGCCATTTTCTCTGCACACTGATCTAGCTTTTAAAAGTTTAAGTGATATTAGTAATTTGGCAAGACACTGTAAATTATATTTAATTTGGATGTAGATTAAGACTTTGTTTTACTGGGAAAATACATATCACCATTTTTGTTTAGCTATGTAGACACCAAATAAAGTGTGGGATAATTAAGTTATCTAATATTTTAGCTGAGCAAAACACAGAGTTTGTGCAGAGACCAGATGAAACAACAGAAATCAACTTTAACAGTAAAACACATTTTAAAAAGTCTGCTAATTATTTGCAAATTAAAGTTTTATTTTTAATAAATATGACAATGTGACTGAAAGTGATTTGTTTAACAGACAAACTGAACTGTCCTCTTGGTTCTCCTCAAGTAAGTTAAAAGTGTGAGACTTTGTGTGTCTGTTGAAGTCTTACTCAGGTTGATGAAAAATATGATGTACAGTAAATGCTTGCCTTTGGCACTCTGGTTTGTGATCAGCTGTACCCATGAAAATAATATGTCATCCTCTTGTCCTCAGGACATCAATTGCACATCAATTTCCACCCTCTGCATTGGGATGATGTCAGGAGGTGTGCTTCTGGGACAGACAGCTATCTTTCTGCTTCATTCTCTTGAGATCCTGGCAGGCAACACTGTGTGCTGTGAACCAGTTGAAAATCTTTATAAAGGACAAAAGGGTCCTTTTGGAACATGGAGGGCATCTGATTTCACCAATAAACACTAGTGAAACATGAATAACATTTTTGTGTCTCTGTTGATGGTAGAATTCACTGTGTTTTCCTCATTGTGGTTGTTACCACCAGGCATCTTTATTGAATTAGATACAAGCTGGGTATTATAAAGTGGGGTAAAACGGAACAGGGAGAAACTCTTACTTTGGCGGGTTCGGTGTGCATGACAGTTGTCACTGCTGCTGGGTGCGATCTGGGTCTGGAGCGCTCTCTAACATTTATTTCCAGTTACAGCATGAAAGTGTGGACTGTTACTGGAGCGAAATCCCTACTTTGTGCATTTATTGCTGCTCATCTTCAATATGTGGGTGTCATTCATAATCCAGCTGAATTCCCTATAATTGTGTTTATTTCATCTTTAGTTATTGCGTAAACAAAATCAAAATTTTGTTTATGAACCAAGGAAATCCTAGTCATCCTAGTATTCCTGCATTGCCAGAAAAGAAAAAAGGTTCTCTGTTGCTTGCACCTATTTCACTGGCATTGTTCATTACAGATATGTTTAATGTTGCAAATCAACCAATCGTTACCTTGCCCTCATTAAGCAGTACACACAGTGGTGTGGTGGAGGGCCTTTTGTTGGAGTTTTAACTGTCCACATAATGGTAGCTCTAAAAGGAGTGGTTTTATTTGAATCTTGGAAAAGTGGTGGAGCGTTTAAAATCTGGGGTGGTGGCGTGGCGTTGGGTGGAGCCATCTTAGACGTTGTACAGTCAGTTTTGCATGTACTGGGCCCGGGTCCTTCCACAGGCACTCTTGTGGGGATTTCAGGGGCAGCCCAGTTTTTCTCCGAGAGGTGGGTAGACTGATTGATTTTATCAACCATTCAGCATAGTTAGCTTTAGCTACAGACTACTGTTTGCCTCCATTTCACTAGCATTTAATGAATTAAGGAAAAAAAAAAACATTTATTGAACTTGTCTGTGTACCTTTTATCACACTAAACAGATGAGTCAGTCAGCAGCAGCTCTGACCCACGTCCCTCCTGACCTGCCTCTCCTGTTTGGGAACCACTGGTACACTCCTGATCAAAATCTTAAGACCAGTCAAAAAATTGCAAGAATTTGCATTTTGCACTATTGGATCTTAAGAAGGTTCTAAGTAGAGATTCACAATGATAAAAGAAGAAATCAGCGTAAGAGACAAAAAACTTTTGAGCGGGAATTAATTGAAAACTGCATTTACACTCAAACATGATTTTTTCAGCTGATCAAAAGTTTAAGACCAGACCATAGCTCAAAAAAAAAACCCAAAACAGAAATCAAAGTGTCAAGAAAAAGGACTCAGTAATGAGTAGCTCCACCATTCTTGTTGATGACTTCAAACAATCATTTAGGCATGCTTGATGCCAGTGTTTCCAGGAGGCTAGTGGGAACGTTGCTCCAAGTGTTGAAGATGGCTTCACGAAGGGCATCCACTGTCTGGAACTGATGTCCATTTGTGTAAACTTCCCTTGCCATCCATCCCCAAATGTTCTCAATTGGGTTTAGATCCGGGGAACATGCAGGATGGTCCAAAAGACTGATGTTATTCTCTTGGAAGAACTCCTTTGTCAGGCGGGCATTGTGAACTGCAGCATTGTCCTGTTGAAAAACCCAATCATTACCACACAGACGAGGGCCCTCAGTCACGAGGGATGCCCGCTGCAACATCTCCACATAGCCAGCTGCTGTTTGACGCCCCTGCACAACCTGAAGCTCCATTGTTCCATTGAAGGAAACCGCACCCCAAATCATGATGGCGCCCCCACCACTGTGCCGTGTAGAAAACATCTCAGGTGGGATCTCCTTGTCATGCCAGTAACGTTGGAAGCCATCAGGACCATCAAGGTAAATTTTTTTCTCATCAGAGAAGACAACTTTCTTCCACCTTTCAATGTCCCATGTTTGGTGCACCCTTGCAAAGTCCAAACGGGCAATTTTGTGGCGTTGAAGACGTGGCCTTTGAAGACGTTTTTTGTTTCTGAAGCCCTTCTCTTGCAGATGCCGTCTGATGGTTATTGGGCTGCAGTCAGCACCAGTAATGGCCTTAATTTGCATAGAGGATCATCCTGTGTCTTGACAGACAGCCAATCGGATCCTGCGGCTCAGAACTGGTGAAATCTTTTTGGGT
The DNA here is from genome assembly GCF_000485575.1 of Poecilia formosa. Classification (NCBI taxonomy): domain Eukaryota; kingdom Metazoa; phylum Chordata; class Actinopteri; order Cyprinodontiformes; family Poeciliidae; genus Poecilia; species Poecilia formosa. The sequence goes on along the minus strand of NW_006800320.1, from coordinate 560,491 downwards.
CTACCACTTGACTTTTTTTTTCCATAACCCTCAGGATCATTTAAAAAATGCAAAATGACTGTCTAACTGCGTCCAACCTCAGCAGCGATGGCATGTTGTGAGAGGCCTTGCTTATGCAGCTCAACAATCCTACCACGTTCAAAGTCAGTGAGCTTTTTTGCTTTTGCCATCAGAAGGTCTTGACAGAAAATGACATGGAATCCAGATTTTTGCACAGCTTTGGGCTTTTAAAGACTATGGTCTTAAATTTTTGATCAGCTGAAAAAATCATGTTTGAGTGTAAATGCAGTTTTCAGAAAATTCCCTGCTCAAAAGTTCTTGTCTCTTGCACTGATTTTTTCCTTTAACATTGTGAAGCTCTACTTAGAACCTTCTTAAGATCCAATAGTGCAAAATGCTAATTCTTGCAATTTTTTGACTGGTCTTAAGATTTTGATCAGGAGTGTATACTGTATGCATTTTACTGTTGCATGTAAAATTCACTAGCAGTAAATTGTATCAGTATTGGACTCAAGAAATTAAGGCAGTTACAAGCCTTTAAAATTGCAACGCTTTTGAGGGGTCAAATTGAATAAAAAAAATTTAACAACAGCTGCGCAGTGGGGGCCCAATCTAATTTTTTGTCATGGGGCCCAAAATTCCTGGCAGCGTCCCTGCAGCAGGGGTATCTCTGGCTGTCGCTGCATCAGTAATAGACCAGTTTGATGTACCTGAAGATGCCTTGGAAGACTGGGGTATATAGTTTTAGCATTTGCAGGAGGTTTTGTGTCCTCGTGTACCCACAGCAGGCTGTGAGCAACCTTCATCAGCAACACTTGCCAGACGAAGCAATTTTACAGAGGTTTGGAATCTGCTTACAGAGAAGATGATAGAAGAATAGGTTGTGTTCATATTTGTGCATTACAGTTTGCATAATATGGATATTTTTCACAACCATTTATTTCTTTATCTGTCTTTTTGAGTCCTTTGTATATCTTGTTATTTTGTCTATACTTTACCTTTTTGCATTGATAAAATGTCTATGATATTGGATGTGTCTTGTTCACAGATGGCTAAAGTAATGCTCCGGGATCGCATTTAGAAAACAATGTGAAACATACGTACCTCCAAAAGTAAAAAATGGCATATGCTAAACAAACAGCCAGATTTACAAAGTCATGCAGACACACACCAGAAAGCAGCACTTCTGGTGTGTGTTAAGGCAGTAACTTGTTGAGCAGATGCTCAACAAGTTACCGCCTTAATATCTGACCCCTACACACCTGCATTCAACCATAAATAGCCAATGCAAAGTTCCTCATACACGTTAAGGTGTATTTAAATGAGCCTGCAGATAAGTTTTGCTTCATGGTCACCAATGGCAACCACAGAGAGGAAAGTAAAGAAAACAATTTCACAAGACAGAGATTGGTGGGAGTGAGGTGGAGAGTAGAAAAAAACAACTAAATTTTGGTATCCACAGTAGTGGCGTGACAAAAGTTACACATTGCAGATCTCACTAAAGTTCCACACCGCCACAAGCATTTTAGGAGGCCAATGACACACTCCTCAGTGGTGTGAGCGGTATTAGGGGCCAGCACCTGAGGGAGAAGCCATTGTCTCCTCCAGGTTAAATGATGAGTATTATTGTGATGATGTGCTGAATGCCTGCGATGGACTGATAACCTGTCCAGGGTGACCCCACATCTTGCCCAAAATGTCTCGCTTGAAATAGGCACCAGCAGCCCTCTGGACCCCACTAGGGACAAGGATGTAAGAAAATGGATGGACGGATGGATGTGCGTGTCGAAGAGCAGGATCTTCTTAAAGAGACAAAGGCGTCAAATTGTAAAGTCTCCAAAACGAGCGTACACATGGCTCAGAGTTTGGGTGAAGGACTGCACATTCTCCTGTCATGTTTGTTTCTAGATCACAACCTATCTGTAGAAAGTGATGTATAATAGTTTCAGACTGTTTTGTGTGTATGAAAACATTGTAAATTGAGATTAACTATTATTAACCACAAATATTAATTGATGATGGTGATGTATTTTAGATCAAACTGTCTATTGCAGATGCAGCATGACTATAAAAACAGAAGAATGTTTGAGCTTCATGTACAATGGTTATTGGTAGAAAATGTCTTCTTATTGTATATTTTCCATTTCAGTCAGCTTTATCCTGACTGAAATGGAATATGAAAATGTTTCGTAAGCGAGCAGAGAATCCGAGCAGGGACTAAGTATGGAGCGAGGTGAAGTTTTGAGTGCAAGCATTACAAGCTTCTAGAAGAAAGACATGAAGCCCTGCTTTCAAAATAAAAATGTAAGCAAAAGTATTAAAAGTTTTGAGAACAAAAGACATGAAATCCTGTTTTCAGACTGAAAATGTGTGCTCTTGGATTATGCCAGGAAAATTCCTCCATATAAAGAAGGTTTAACAATAAGGCAAGAAAGTCTAACAATAATCTAAAGAAGCTACTTTCACAAAGAACAAACTCCAAGAATAAATTAAGAAACTAAATACAGAGGAATTAACTAGTATGGCAAGACTTTTCAAGCAATAATTAATACAGAGCACTAAACAGAATACGGCAATACCTGAACTGAAGTAAAAACACAGTAGAAGATGATAGAAGAAAATCTAATGAGAATAATATTCATGAGGAAAACAATAATCTATGAAAACAGACCTCACTGGCAGAACTAATATGGCACAAAATATGAAGCATAAATTAATCAAATAGGAAATAATCAAACCAAAAGCCAATAATCCAAAAATTGACACGCCAGTGTATTCAAGATAACATTAACCTTTTATCTGGTAAATATTGTAGATACCACAAGTTGGTACTTGTGGGTTTAAAGAAAAAAATCATATCTAGAACACAGTAAGTTATAACTTTGATATTTCACACAACCTGTTTTTTTTATTTTTCACATTAGAAGATGGGGAATAAAAGAGTCATTTTCAGTGTCTTTAAATTTCACCTTCTTTGTGATTTTGTGTACAAAATCAGTCTATTCTGCTGTTTATAAAGCCAGAAGGCTGGATATTGGAAGGTAGTGTATTTGAATTCTGTGCAGTTTCAAATATAAAGAGAGATTCAAACATAAAGAGAGATTCCTTTGCAGATTTCCTTTTGACTTTTAAAAGTCCAGCGATGGTAGTGCTGAGTTGTGAAGTCTCAGTGAGAAAGGGGGCAGGGCAATGCCTTGCTTTGGAGGAAATCTGGAACCTATAAACTTGAGCAACTTCTGGGACAAGGAGGCAAATGTCACAGCATTTAGATCTGGTTGGCTGCGCAACAGATCTCTCTCTCCGCCTCGTCGCTTCGACTGGACCAATCAGTTAGGACTCACTCTTCTTGCGTACTGAAGCTTCAATATCCTAAAATCCATTTCAGGCCAATCAGGGAGCTGAGTGGGAGGGCAGCTGAAATATTCACAGTTGCCTGCCTTTAAAAATGTACACTCACTATGCTCTTGTTTCACATGCTGCTTAAGGAGAATGACGTGAGAGAGTTTGTACCTCATAATGCATGCTTGCAAAGACTGGAAGAGATCATTGTTGGGTTTTCACATATGTGGATGAAGGAGATGACATTGAGTGCTTGCTCTTTCAGTTTAGCTTGATTAACTATTCCCCAGGGAGAAGCTGTAAGGAAAAGGACAACAGCAGAAGAAAGACAAAGCAGAGAAGCAGAGAAAGGATCTCAAGAAGAACAGAACAGAGGAAAAAGACAATACACTTGAAAAAACTGGGTAAGCACAAGAGCGGAGCACATAGAGCAATTGAAAGAACTAAAGGAGAGGAAGAGTGTGTCAAAGTATGAGAGAGGATGAACTGTCCAGAGATGATCACCCTAAAGGCAGGGTGGTTCCCAAAGAGAAGCTGGCAACTCCGCTTTCTAACGCCTGTCCTGTTGTTGTAGCCACTCCAGGCATTACCGGACGTAAACGACAGATTGGCTCACACACAGAGGATCACCTTACTCCACTCACCCCTACCTCAACGGACAACAGCAACAAAGTCAAACCAGAGGACGGCATTCAGATATACACCCCAACAGGTCCCAAAAAACTCAAACAGAGCCCTCAGCATCAGCCGCCTTCTTCCAGCCCCTCGCTTTCTCCCCTGCCAGGTCACAGTCCTGGAGGACTCCCAGTCCTCGAGGACCCACATGCTCAGCGGGCCATCGCCAACATCCGTGAACGCCAGAGGACTCAGTCGCTGAATGAAGCGTTTGCCTCGCTGCGCAAGATCATTCCAACCCTTCCCTCGGACAAACTGAGCAAAATTCAGACTCTCAAGTTGGCATCCCGCTATATTGACTTTCTGTACCAGGTACTGCAAAGCAACGAGATGGACAGCAAGCTTGCCGGGTGCAACTACCTGGTGCATGAGAGACTGAGCTACGCCTTCTCTGTGTGGAGGATGGAAGGGGCATGGTCAACAATGTCTGCAGGTCACTAGCTGGGTCTGATAGGTCAACAAAGAGAAAGACTGGTACAAACTGAGCTCTTCTGTAAGCCACATTAGCCTTGAAACTCTTGAGGTTTGTGAATCAGATAGGCTCTGGACTGTTATTTAAATGTTTCAACTGATTGCTGGGGAAGGGACACTATAACACACTCAAAGTAAGACCTCTAATTTCTAATTAAGTTTAGAAAACTGGTCTTCATTGAAGAAGTTCAAAGACTATCTGTACAAACTTTCCTCCACATGAAAAGAAATCATTTTACTTAAGGTCTTTTAATCCATTTGTTTTCTTTGGATCTGAAGTCAGAATGCTGTTTAAATCAGCTGCTCTCCCCTAATTTTATCACTGCATCCATCAGGCATACATACCACAAGCCAAATTTAAACTTTATGAGTATTTTTCTGTATGTCTGCTATATCTTGGGTTAGCAAGAGAAAATTTGTGTGAGATATATAAAACCTAGCAGCTGTAGGGTTTAGATGAAACTCTTAAAACTGATCCTGGATCTTTGCCTTACCCAAATCCTTTCAACTTTTAATTTTCCAGCCCTTGAAATCCCTTGGCCACCTCAGAACTTAAGAGCGGAAAATGTAGCCATGGGCAGTTGCCTCTTTTAAAACAAAACTAAGCCCCTTTGTGTTTTCTCCTGGTTCTAAAGAGAAACTCCTGTTGAAATATTTTCCTCCAGTTCTGGCTCAAATTTAGCTTGCATGGCATGAATCTCTGATACAGCTACAGCTTGCTGACGAGGAGGCGTAATGAAAACAAACAGTCTTCTAACAGCCATTAATCATGTGTGTCATCATCAAAGGGGAGGCTGATGTGGCTCCCCACTGGGCTTAGCATAAACCATGGGCAGAGATGGAGGAGGTGAGAGCTGATTTATGCACACAAACGTGGACGTGTGCATAGGTGTAGACATTTGCATGTACACATTCCCTGGAAATTGCATGTTCTGCATGGACTAGGTTCTAAAAATACCTCTGTAGTATTTATTTAAAGTCAGAAGCATTACCAGAGTAAAGTTAACTTTTATGCCCCATTGAAGCCCCATGGTTTTTATTCTTACTGTTGATTTTATTTTAACAAGAGAAGTACAAAGAGAATTGAGCAGGCAGGTTGTTAGCATCCAAAACAAACCCATGACAAACTTGATAAACCGCTTCTTGCTTCAGTGCCAGCATGCAAAAAGATCAGCAACATTTTGCAGTTTCCAACTGAGATGAATAATTTTAATTTTTTTGAGCCCTGCAGTCAGTCCAGTGTGGTTTCAGAAGGCTTAAGGTCTCTGGCATATTAGAAGATGCTTGACTTTTCAAAATGACTCATTATCCAGGAGAGGATGATGAGTCATTGAATAAAATTATTTATTCAATGACTCATTTATTGAATAAATTGTAAAAGAGCTGCTAAAATGTTCCAAATTATTTTTTCAATTAAAAAAAATTGTATTTCTTCAAGCAAACTGTATGGGAATTTTTTCAAATGTTTTTTGATGTTTATGGCCCCATTGGTATCTGGGTTACCTCTAAACAAGTATTTGCATGAAAGCTCTTCATCTTGATTCTTGAATATATAGAACACCACCCTTTGTAAACTTTACAGATTCTAAAAATCCATATTTGTGTTCCTTCCATAACATTTTGCCTTTATTATTTTTTACTTCAAGCTGATAAATAAAATCTGATGTTTCAAATTATTTGGCAAAAAGTGGCACTTCCTTACAGGCTGGATAAGAAATGTGTCTTTTTACCTCTGCTGTCAAGTTATCGCTGTGCCTCTTTACCATGATTTGCTGCAATAGTCTAAATATTGTGCTAATTTCAGCTTACTTATATTGATACAGATAATAAAACACAAAAAATATCTTGGGAATTAGATGTGCATTCACCTAATTTGTATGAAGACTAAAAATTTTGAGATATTTCTTTAAACCCAATACATGTTATTGAGGACCACTGTTGGCAGAAACTTAAATTTAAATATCCTGTTCACACCTGACAGTAACATTTTTGGATATGTTAGAGAAAGGACTAGAAGACGATTTGTTTTTTGTTTTTTAAACTGTCATTCATTTCTGGATGAAATAATGAATCGTAAGATAGTAAAAGGATAACAATTTTAATGCTAGTGGGATGTAATTGTGACTTCAATTCACAATAGAAAACCTGGTTCACTTAAGCTAAATTTGTTGTCAAGCTACTAGTTAACATAAACTAGTGTTAGCCATATTCAACATTCACACTTTGACCGAAGAATAGATCAAGAATTTAAGGAAAGCTATATTAAAAGTGTACTATAATGAAGATGTATTTTGATAAATTATATATACAAATTATATTATTCATGACTAAAAGACGTAATACTTTAGTTTGGGGTTTAGAATTCAAAATAACCTACTGTATTTTCCAGACTATAAGAGCGCCCCATACTACAAGCCGCACCTACAATTTTTGTGAAAAAAAAAAAAAAAAAAAAAAAAAAATTGTTTGTGATAATCTGAATATATAAGCTGCACTGGGCTATAAGCCTCTGGTATCTCTGCCACTCTCGCTTTTCCATAAGGACCCAGCAGAGGGCTGCGTTCTAATAAATCTACTGGACTTATTAAAGACGCAGCCCTGCGTCTCCAACGCCGAACCATGGTTTCGTTCGCGCCGAGTTTACGTGCAGCGGTTCTATTTCCCTCCTGTACTGCCAGATCGATAGCCCTCAACTTAAAAGCTGCATCATATGAGTTTGAAAACATTTCTCTGTCGTGCCTGCTGCTAGCATGTGCTTGTTCTAAATCAGTGGTGTCGAAAGTGGGTCCTCAAGGGCCGGCATCCTGCATGTTTTAGTTCTCTCCCTGGTTTAACGCACCTGGATCAAATGATGGCTCGTTAGATGGCCTAAGAAGAACATTGACCTGCTGAAAAGATTGTTACTACCACCAGGGAGAGCACTAAAACATGCAGGATACCGGGCCTCGAGGACCGACTTTGGGCACCCCTGTTCTAAATGAAAATTAGCACTTTCTTCTTTGAGTTCCAATTTTGACTTCCAATGACTCATTTCCTGCTAAAGAGCCCCCTGGTGGTTGAAGAAAAATCCACAAAAAAGCCGCACTAGGCTATACGCCGAATGGTTCTAAGTGGAGGAAAAAAGTAGCGGCTTATAGTCTGAAAAATACAGTACCCTCTTAAAACTGCTTGGTGAAAACAATCTTCGGCACTTCTTTTCTTTGACGATAAACACTGCAAAGATTTATTCGGCTGCTATGCCCTCTCTGTCTTCTGCCTCTTGTTAAACTCTCTCCCTCTATTCCCGGTCCGCTCTCCCTTCTCCTGGTTTCTTTTTTAAACTAGGTCCCAGTGCCTTTTCCTGGTCAATCACGAACAGTTAATAACTCTGCAAAAGAACAAGGCAGTGTGCATTTATGGCATGCCGGACATTTATAGCCTGTTTGGTCCTGAGTATATGTTATTCTTACATTATATGTTTTCATTGAAGCAGCAATGACCTGCTGGTTGATTTCTGACACTTTTACAAAAACAGAATTTTGAGAATGATGAGACTAGAAAGTAAAAAAAATAATAATAATAAAGTTACAAAGGATTCTGCATTAGAAATATGAAAGCAGCTGTGTCTTGTGTAGTAAAAGTTATAACAATCATAATTTTAAAGTTACCAATTTAAACATATGAATGCAATATTTCTCCATCAAGGACATTTATTTTCAGTCCACCTTTTCGTTTTAACTATATGTCTTTATGAGAGGTGATAAAAGCTGCAGCCACCTCAGTTTAAGTAATACAACATTTTTGCTGTAAGGAATTTATGTTCATGGCCAAAAAGTTATGGCAGAGGTATAAAAAACTTTTGCAAAATCTGTAGTTTAGAGTTTTTCTGCTGATAGTTATTGTTTCTAGGTTACTGTTCATCGTGATGAGAGGCATGATGATACAAAGGTGAACGGGGTTTTGGGGGCTTAAAAAGTTTATTTTCAAGCAAAAAATATGATTTGAATTTGATTTTGTGACACAAAGTCTGCTTACCTTCCTTCAGTCACATCACAAATGGAGCTATAAAAGAGTCCAACTAAAATCACTAACAATCTAATTAGCAGATTCTATATACAAGAGGTGTAGATGTCAGCAGTATATACCTTGGAAGAAAAGACTCCTGCTATTATTCTTCTACTAAGATCTTTAAAAAGTTCACAAGAGGTTTACAAGAGAAAAATGATTTTCTACTGAGGATCTCCACACCAGTGCAAAGTTCAGCAGGTTGGTTACTTACTAAAAAAGAAATAATCCCACAGTATGATGCTACCACAACCATGTTTAACCAAAAGAATATTTTGTTCTGGGTGGCGTCCCCCCAATATGCCTTGTAGCAAACTGCAAACAGGATCTTTTACATCTGTCTTTTTAACAATGGCTTTCTTCTTGCCTCTTTTCCACAAAGTCTGGATTTCATGAAATGCACATCTTATAGTTGAGCTCTCCCACCGAGTCATAGAAAAACCACAAAGAGCAAAGTTCTGCAGAAAATACCAGGACGAACACTAATAAGCAGGTGTAAGATTGTATGCTCTAAAGAAATAAATCCTCCTTCTGATTGCTTTGGACATTTTGGAAAATCAGGGAACAAGCCAGGTCTACCAAGAGCCCCGTGTCATGATGCAATCCATGTATCACGCTGCTTCTCATCCAACGGAGACGGTTGACTCCCAGTTCTACCCCAAAAACTCTGCCATCAATAAAGAGTGGGATCAAAACATCCTCCAAAAACAACCGTTTCCAACAACGTCGGTCAGGGAGTGTTTCAACATGATGGAGCACAATATCACAATGTAATAGTGATAAAATAGAAGATCGAAAGATTTAAGCTTTGGACTCTGCTGAAAATTTAAAATTGTTGAACTGAGTTTAAAACGTTTACACTGTAAAACCTAATTAGTTCTCCTAATTTTGGTACATCTAAATAAACCCAAAAATTTCTGAAGGTACATTTTTAAAACTTGAAACGTTTTACATAAAAAGAAATGGCACGGTTTCTGGCTACTGCTTTTTAGTTGTTTCTTCTACTCAAACTTTGACAGAAAATACAGAAAACAGTGATTGGTTGCTCACTTTTTTCAGTAAAACAAACATAATGGTAGGCCGAGTTGGGTGGTAATGAGGATAAACAAACAACTCACTCATAGTTTTATAAGAAATATCAGCTAAGATATTTCTTAGCAAATAAGACTGAACTCTGAAAGGGACTCAGTCTTGATGACTGCATGAATTACATTTTTCACTTTAAACATCTTAAAACTAATTCTTGTGACAAAAAAGTGGTTAGCTGCTGCTGGCATAATGCGTTGTGGGATACCTTGCTGGCCAAAGGTGAGTTTTACTTAAACTTTGTGGCTAACATTAACCTTAGCTTATGCTAGAAGGCAATATTCTCTGACATTGTTCTTGTAAAAATGTGGTATTTAAGTATCTAAACATTCTAACGGACAATGTTTTTCTTATTTCCAAGTATATTGTCATTAGTGTCACAGACTAACAGGGCAGGTTACGGTTCGGGCAG
>NW_006800320.1:539901-549428 GCF_000485575.1 Poecilia formosa | reverse complement strand
ATTTCCGTTTTTTCAAAAATTCGATTTCCGTTTTTTCAAAAATCCGATTTCCGAGTTCTGTTTTCTAAACGGAAAACGAAAAAACGAGTCTATTTCCGGTTTTTAATTTTCCATTTCAAACGAAAGAACGAACTGCCTGAAAATACACACGATGTTCTTCGACTGTTTTTATGCGTTATTTTTCTTTTGCTGTGGCGCGCTGCTCTACATTAAAAAGGTTTCATTTAACGGAATCGTTCTACTGCGGCAGCGCGGCTACTGATGGCAAGGAAAAGAATCGTCTTTTTGTCTTCGCGAAATTTGCGGATGTAAACAATAACATGAAACGTGTCTAAATGGTATCAGCTAATAATGAATGATAAAGTGGTACGTAAAAGTTCTACCACTTTTCCTACAATTGCAGTGAAATTTTCATTTTTGAGTATGTTCACACTGCAATCTGTTGTTAGCGGTGCAGTTGGTGTTATTTAACTTACTTTAGTTGCTGTGGTGTTCAGAGCTGCTCAGCTCTGAGCGCTGGCTTTAGAGTCAGCAAGGTCCGCTTCCTGTCTGCAGCTCCCGTTGCGTCACTAGTAAAACTTCAGCTCGTAGCTGAGCTTGAGTTTACAGTTGCATCGCTTCGTTTAGCACCAAGAGACGAAACGGGGATCTGCTCCACGGTGGAGCCTCAACCCGCGCAGGAATCCGCTGCTGATGAATGGTGGATGAATGGCTCTGGTAGGTTTGATTTGATCACCGTCAAGTCGTTCCAGGTCAAATTTAGATTTTTCCTGCATACTTTACAAAATGCCTTTAGGTCATTCCTAGTCTTCGAATCTCAGATCATCAAGCCAAAGTTGTGAAAACTTAGATTTTCCCATGGTGGGCGCAAAATGACTAGCTAGTCTCAACACATTAGGCGGTTCCAACACAACGCATGCGCACAGCAGCTTGGAGTATATCAGTGACAGCTCAGGTCCTGCCAGTACGGTAGTTACCATTTTTTATACAGATTTTAGTAAAACGAACTTGAAACAATAAGTGAGCATCATTGCAGAAATAAAAATATGTTGATGGGATGATTCCTTTTGCTACCTTTAGTTACTTCTTACTACCTTTTACTGGCCTTAATTTGAGCTCATTTAATTAACTACCTTTTACTACCCTGCACATACCCTTTCATATAACTTCAAATTAAGTAAGTTAATTTTTAAAATGTTTTTATGTCAAAAGGCCCTTGATGTTTTTAAATCAAGTGCTTAGTATAACTGTGTAAAAAAAAAACAACAAAAAAATAAAATAAATAAATTCACTTAATTTCACTAATTCACCATACACCCAAAAATTCACTGGACATCGAATGTTTTCAAACCTTAACCAAAATCAAATTATAATCACTAATCTTTTTCAATTAAATGCAATGTTACAGTTTACACTGTAAATCAAAGCAGTAAGTCAAGGCAGAGAGCACAGTGCATGTTTGTACAAGAATTAAAGACAAAACAAGCCTTAGAGCAGAGAATTTTTTTAATCAAGAAAAGGCAAAAAGTATAAAATAGACAATCTTTCTATACATACACATGGTAGGTAATGTGAATGAAAAATACAAGTAAGAATGAAACAAAGATTTCAATGTCATGTTTTGAGATACAAAGCTACTGTAAGTCCAGTTAGTTTAAAAACTACCAATACACATGCGTCAAGGCACACGTGTGACGTGTATTTTGGTCTGTTTCTATTTACAGCATCTTTCTTTAAGAAGAATGTACAAATTACATCAGTAATGAAAGGAATGAAGAGCTGAGGCAGAACTGGCCTCTTCGTAAGACAAATACAAGGGGGGACTATCATACAGAGGTCATTTACAGTATTCGACGGATGCACTCGGATACTTTAATACTTGCCAACGCATGCACAAAACACATGAGAGACGTGCTCACACAATCAGAGACAACATTTTACCTCACAGACGACACGCACGCAGTTGCTGCTGGCCACGCTGGATGAGACAGACGCAGCGCTTTGTTTCAATGTTGACACCTCCCACCGAGAAAATTAGGAACAAATTCCAACCACACTCGCCATGACAGAAAACAGACGTGTCTCAGTTCTGCAGAAACAGTCCAACCTTTGCTGGGAAAAAAATTTGCAGGGTTTGACTGTAAAAAAGGCCGGCACAGTTTCTGAGTGACAAACCCATATTTCCTTCAGTTCAAGTCTCCTTCATCTCTAAACACGGAAGGAGTTAAAAAAACAAAACAAACAATTCTCCAAGTATACTATCAAATTGTGAGAGAAGATAAAAAGTTTAGAATTTCCGAGAAAAAAAATTTGCAAAGAGCAACTATGAAGTCACATTTGCTTTTAATAAGTATAAGTTTTAGGAGGTTAGTGTCTAGAAATATGAGAAGTTTGAACCATTTTCATCCAGAAATTACACTCTGTCAACCACAGCTCTCGTCTAAAACAACATTAGCAGGGCTCATCCAAACCTGGTGTAATGTAGGATGCATAGAACAAGGTTTAACAATCTCTGTTTTACAAAACAACACTAATAAACACAATCTTGCTTTCTGTAGGTTTGGAATGCAAAGTCCTGAACAGATTTGATTGCTCACCATCAGCTTCTGTGGTAAACTGTAGCTGTTTGATAAGAAAAGCGGCTACAAATTCACAGAAGATTCTCACATGGAAATGCAACTACCAATTTTTTTTTTCTTCAACAAACAAAAACTGTTTTCTTAATTAAAACGAGACTTGTTCCTTAAAAAAAATCTGAACAGAGTGAGTCATTATAATCACAAGCAAAAAGTTTAGAAAAGACTGCATATATGACGTGAGACTTAGTCCAAAAGTTTGAATATTATGTTCCAAAGATTAGACCCGTTCTCATGTCACTTCCATACAGCACCCCCTCTGCCAGCAGCAGGTCGCTTAAGGCAGATTTTTCTTTGGGTCGTGTTTAGAGATGCACCGAAAAATCGGCTTGTGGTTGGTATCGTCTGAAATTCAGCCTGATCCCCTCACCACACCTGATGCTAATTACAACTCTCTTTGGTGTGGAAGTTGTTTCTTAACCCTTGTGCGTGCGAGGACTGAGGCAAACGTAGAGGACTGTGGAAAATGATACAAGTTTTACGTGTATGGGGTCGGTTGGACCCCATTTTTAGGCACAAGGGTTAAGAGTAGAATCCTCAAAGTTAGCAACTTATGGTCTATGTGAAGTGTTTAAAATTTAAGAAAAATTAAGCACCAAAGTAGAAGGAGCTGCTTGAAAGGATCTAGGCTTGATTGTTTACCAATGCTAATCATGCTATTTGCTAATACAGGATGCTAAAAAGCTAAATAACAATTCTGAAATTATTTTGTCATTGTTTTAAAATAGTAAAAAGCCCATATTACAGTGAGTGTTCTCTCACCCATGCAGGCTTTGAATTACAGGTTCTAGAAGTTTCATTATGCCAAAGCTAACCTGAGCAGGATTTACCATTCACCGTCCTCCAGGCGTGATAAGTTTGATTTAACTGAGGAGGTCCTCCTGCAACATCATACAAAGCTAAATGCATTTTTTTTCCTCAAAAGAATATAATACTAAATATATTCAAAAGAAGATGGAGCTTGGGAAGCTGAAATTGGCTGTTTTTTGTATAACAGCCAATCCAGGAGTGGCATTTATTTTTTGTGATGCTAATTGGCTGAAACCCCAAAGGGGGGAAACGAGGAGGACTGCAATATTAGCTTCTAAAATGGTTTCAAATGTATATTATATAATGCATATCACAATATATTTGACGTTTCAATTATTAAAATAGGCAGCTATAGGCATATTTAGAGGGTGTCTTTTGTATTTGTGGTCCCAGGAAACACTCTGGGTCGGCCGTACAGATTGACTGAACGTGTCAATGCTTTTCTAGTTCATTGTTTCACAGAACCTCATCTACAAAGTTTATGCCTCCATATTCCATTTCAGTATCATCTTATAAAACCCTTTGTTTAAAGACTTTAGTGGTTTATTTATGGCCCCAACATCAGCAATTTCAGGTCAACACTGCTTTAATTTTTTGGGTTTTTGTGGTTGCTCCTTTAGATCTTACAGCCAATATGTCTGCTTGCATTTGCTGATTTTGTCTTGCTTTGCTGTACTGAATACACAAAATATTTCAAAATAAAAAAGAGGTCTTAAACAGAAAGTGGAATTGCGTCACACTGACATTAGTAGGTGGGAGCTTTACATAAAACTGGATATCGGAAATTGGCCACAGAAATCTGATCGGTGCATCTCTAGTCATGATAAGTGCTTCAACAGTACTGCTTATATAGAACAATACAATAGTCTTCTTCAATGGTGCCAGGGTGGAATGATCACGCCTTTAGTCTCAAAAATAAAACATCAACATATAGCATTCAATACTAGTGGTACAATAATTGTCTTGAGTTTTATGGAATGAGTTTTATGTCTGTATGCAAGACAGAATAAGACGCTGAACAGCAGTGAAAAAAAAAATTCTAGCCTACTTTTATGGTTTAGTTGGCAGGAAATATAACTCTACAGTATTTCGGCCAGCATAAAAAGAGTGAGAAAGGGGAAAAAAAAAAAAAAAGAATTTGGAAAAAATATAACAAACACTATTTTATCCACATCTTCGGAAAAAAAACTACAAAGAGGAATTGTGTGATCCCAGAGCTTTGGAATTTCTTATGGTTCACATTAAGGACTAAACAGTGCAATAAAACAACAAAGGACAATTGTCCTTTTTTTTCTCCATAAAAACCACAGTTGTCCATTTGGTGTCTTCATTCATTCTCTTTTTCTTGAGTTCTTTACCGTCATGGTCTAGTGGTTAAACTGTCTCAGCACACTTCTCTTTGTCACCGTCTTCTTTGCGATGTTGTCGTGTGTTGACCTGTTGGGCGTCCGACACGGTGTGTCCGTTCATCGTCCCGTTTGGTCAGCATTTGCTCCAGCTCTCAAATGTGAAGTCCTGCTCACTGTGAAACCTGATGCTGATGCTTTACAACACACACACAAAAAAAAAAACGGGGGGGAAGTAAAGGCATTATATCAGCTGCTGGTGCACAGTCCTTCAAGGAGAATCCCAGCTGATCTCAAAAACTATTTATTTATTTTTTTTGTCTCCCATAGCTCTTTGAGTGGCTGTCAGTCAGGAGAGATGAGGAGTCTGTCAGAGTGGACTTGAATTGCTCTTTGGTGAGGTTTCCCAAGGTTTCTCAGCCGCAGGTAGTGCTACAAGTGGTTACCAGATCTGAGGTTTGATCTTGTGTATTGGCTGGTGCGGTTGAGTGTGAAGAAGGCTAACTGGTGTGGGGAAGATGGAGAAGGGCTCAGTGGCATTGAAAAAACCCAGACAGTGCCATGGAGAACCTGTGGTTGGTGAGGCACATTTTTTTCTTGAATTTCTGTGAGTTCTCCTACATGGAGTCGCTTTCGTGATCCATCGGCTCGTCCAGGAGCCTGGAGGGAAGGAGCGCGGGTTAATTTGATGGCATTGTGCGTGAGTGTGTTTTTGGTGTGTTGGGAGGAAAGTGTACCTCTTGTTGGAGATGACTCCCACAGAGAGCGAGGCCAAAGCGTTTACGGCGTCTGTCTCTTCGCAGTCCTTACTCTGAGCGGCAACGTATGACCTGCCCACCGACCCGCTGTGGGCCTTCACACTCTGCCAGTACTGACCTGCAGCAGCACACACACACGCACGCCGCGCACGCACACACACACACACACACTGCCCACCGACCCGCTGTGGGCCTTCACACTCTGCCAGTACTGACCTGCAGCAGCACACACACACACACGCACACAGTCATATTTTCATCACTTGTGGGGACTTCACATTGACTTCCATTAATTTATACAGCCTAACCCTTATCTTACCCTTTACCCTTAACCTAACCATCATAGACTTAACCACTAACCCAAAAACAAACTTTTTGTCAAAATTGTCAGCTCAAAAGTACTCAAAAATATAATTTTTAAAAACTAAAATCAACAAAAATGTAGATCTTTTTTGGTACCTACTCACCAGTGAACAAAGCATGAACTATTTCAATTAAACAAATAAACTAACCAGATTTTTTTTTGTAGGAATGGGATTGTAGATCCAAAACTTCAAATGGTACTTCCTTATTAAATGAAAGGCATCCAGTTTGCTTATTATTTCATGCAACAATTAGAGATGTGCCAATCAGGTTTTTTCCTGCCGATACCGATACCGATCACCCATGAGGGCCGATCACCGATAGCGATCACCGATGGCGATCACCAATACCGATCACATAATTATTTATTTATTTTTTATCATAAACCCTACCGGTTACAATATGTGGAAAAAGGAACCATGAATTCACCTTAATTTAGACAAAAACTTGTTTTTAATAACTTTTTCCAAGAAGAAAACTAAACAAAACAGGCATTGTGCAAATAGTACTGCTATTGATAATACTATCTTTAATAGACTGATAACATATGAAGGCTCTGAAGAGGCTAAATAATACAAAGAACCAAAATAAAACCTCTCAACATTGCCAAGAAGTTCAAGTATAAAACTTAACATTCAAAGGCAAAAACAGGATCCATTACAATAAACAATCCAGAGTTAATGAATGAAAACTTCCTGATAGCATGGCGGCTAGCTGATTAGGGTAATTTCCAAGCTCTGAGTGGCTGTTTCTGACTGAGCGGAGTAATTATGCAGAACAGGGAGGAGATCCATTATTTTTTCAGAGATTATCTGTCTCATGTTAAGACAACGAAAGTTTTAATATGTATGTAAAATGTATTTTTTTTAAGTTAGATGCTGCAGCTTTAAGCAGAGGTTCGGTGTGAGAGTCACTACCAGGTGGAGCAGAAGCGAAGCTCCGTCTGTGAAATATTACTACCTGTAGCAGCGGTTCAACAGGAGAGCAGAACCAGCGTCTTACATCGCAGCTCGAAGACTTAAATAATTTTCCAGGTTATTTGTTTAGCTTTCTGACCGTCATGCTAATCCGGGTGAGTGTTTGTAGCTGTGCGCTGCTTTACCTGCTATCTGATCGCTCCGTATGTCTTTTTTACTGCAGTGAGCCTCGATGTAGCCAAACTCCGTCAACTATGGCATTGTTTTTATGCCATATTAGATTCGTTGTGTTGATGCATTTTGACGTGCTTTAATTTTCCGCCGCAACACGCAAACTTCCCCATTCACTCAGTGCATCATAGTTCCACATCGCTTAGGATTTGTTGCTGCGAGTATGCGCAGTGAAGGAAAGAGGAGACCAGCTGCACAGGCAGGCTGCGAAATGAGAAGCAGGTGATCGGTATCGGCAACAAGAGCCAATGATCGCCGATCACCGATCATGCACTTTTTCACGGAAATCGGCCCGATTATGATCGGTGACCGATCGATCGGCACACCTCTAGTAACAATTCAAATTCAGTTAATTTATATAGCGCCAATTCACAACAAATGTGGTCTCATGGCACTTTACAACAAAGTCATTTAAATTTAATCACACATACATTCCAGCTGTATGTGTGCAGTTATTAAGCAGTATTATTATTAAGCAGTAAGCTCAATTAATTATTCAAAGTAGGTTATTAAAAAGTTTCTATCGAAGGAAACTCAGCAGATTACATCGAGTCGATGACTTGCAGAATTCACTCTTCGTGTTTCAGGTTTAACTGAAGAAATCTGAAAAAATATGTTGTATAGTCCGAGCAATAAACAGGATCTGGGTCAGTCTTTATTTGAAAAGACTTGTTGTATTGAGAAACATTTTAAAACAACAATTAACAGTAGATTTGGGTGCATCAAGGTAAACGTCGGAGTGTAAGTCAATGAGGAAATACAGCCCTAATTAGCATCAATTTTGAAGGAAAGCAGAAATCTTGGAATAGATGATCACTTTGCGCTGAACCTAACATTTTCATAGGTAGATTTTAACTACATATGTCACAATTTATTCAATTTTTTAAATCAGGTCAGGGACCGTACATGGCCCCCGGGCCTCACTTTGAACACTCCTGCTTCAAACCAAAGGGCAGCTGTTAATTGCTAATGCAAGAAAAAGGCAAAGTGGATAAGTTCAAGTGTTGCTGCTGCTCACTTTGTATTTCTATCACAGTCTGGAGGGAGCGCACTGCGTTGGCGTTGGGTTTTTGGAGCAGAACATCCTCTGGCATTGCGTCCTGCAAGACAAGCCACGACAGAAAAAAAATCTGTTAAATCAGAGAAAATAGCAGCATACTTACATCACTGCACTAGACCTAAAAAAGTAGTTTTAGGACATAAGTTAGTTACTTTTAAAAAACTCAATTACCCAGGATGCCTTACCTGCATACCCAGTAGTTCACTGACGCAAGCTTCAGATGCGTCACAGATGGCTGTGAGGTCATGACCTCCCTCAAGGGCCAGAATCAGACGGCCTCCAGCAAGGGACATGAGCTGGCGGGTCAGGAAGCCGAAGCCTGAAGCAAACACAGAAACAATCACATGAGGAGCACCAAGGCTGACGGGTGAGCTGCAGCTGTTACAACATCAACAACTATAAAAACTGTTAAGGAAACCGTGAAAAAGCTAAACTGCTATGAAAGGGGCCACTTCAAGTGTTTTCCAACAACATAGAATCAGTTTGTAGCACAATTAAGTAGCTCTGTTACCTTCAGTTGTTAAAAAAGAAAAAAATGACATAGTAATTTAACGTCTTAAAATTAAGCCTCTGT
The DNA here is from genome assembly GCF_000485575.1 of Poecilia formosa. Taxonomy (NCBI): domain Eukaryota; kingdom Metazoa; phylum Chordata; class Actinopteri; order Cyprinodontiformes; family Poeciliidae; genus Poecilia; species Poecilia formosa. The sequence goes on along the minus strand of NW_006800320.1, from coordinate 540,733 downwards.
CTCTTTAAGAAGCTCCTGGTCTTTCTAAAACTCTGTCTTCAGGAAGTCATCACAAAAACTTTTTTTTACCAGTGTTTCTGAGAAGTAGCTCACTTAATGAGCTCAGCAGTGGTTTGCTAATTGCAGCCTGTTAGTCTGAAGGAGCTGACTGGCGTTTTTTTTTTGTTTTTTTTAAAGCTGAATGGTTGACATGGAGATTAAAAGGTATGTTTTTGATGAGGGAATAACATTATAACATGATGTTAAGCTTAAAGAAGTCAACTTTACATGATACTGCCCCTTTAGTTTCCCATAGAAAGTACATCTGGCTCAGAGCTTTCATGTTTGCAGTGTCTTGCTTAATTAATGTTACCACCATGTCTCAGATGTTATAAATAAAAATGTATGTTTCATACATTGTGGCATAGCAACAAAGTTGAACTATGAAATAACCACATAATAAATGAGGTGAGACGTGATCCTGGTCTTTGCTCCACACTGGACACAAGGCACAACTATCAATTTTGTCCCAAGGACTGTAATAAATATCAGGCAATTCAAGTTTCAAAGAAGACAAGACCACACTGGCTGTGGTTGGAGAGCTGTGCTTACACTTGGCAGAGACTTTGTACCCGCCCAGAGGAGCAGGGTTCCCCTCAGCTGCGTCGAACCCAGCCGACACCAAAACCACATCTGGAGAGAACTCCTGGGCGATGGGCATCACCACAGACCTGCAGGGACAAAAACAGGTGATCTGTTATTTCATGGAGCAAAGACTGGCTGATGATAGCACCAACCCAAAAGGTTCCTAATTTCAACATTAAATCCTGTTCTAAGGAATTTGAGGACGCAT
>NW_006800320.1:535102-539053 GCF_000485575.1 Poecilia formosa | reverse complement strand
TAAACAATAACATGCAGGGGGTCTAGATTTGGAAATCCGATTATAGTTAAGTCGGTGCCTTGCCAGCTGTGAACCTCACCGCACGTCACTGGTTTGCACCATGTTGTTTGATTGCATTGTTGTTTCTATATATTTGTGTACTATCAGAGTAATTTCTAAAGGAATCATAGGAATAAAGAATTCTACCTAGACCTGTAACAATAACCAATTTTGCCTGATGATAAATTGACGTTATTATGATAAATGATGACATTGTTGCTTCAGTACCATTTTCAATTATTATAATAGTAATGTCATAATAATGCAAGAACACATTCTCAAAGATCCATAAACTTTAAATTCTAATGAACATTTAACACTGGAACTGGAAGACATTTTAAATATCCAAAATAAATAAACAAAAACAACAGAAACAACAAATAAAATGAATTATGAAGTCTCTAAATTAAATTGTTATTCAAAAAAGGGGCACATTGAGACCAAAGCACCAAACTGAATACTTTTATCATCCAGTTTATAGAAGAAAGGGACAATAGAAAAAAACATAATGTAAATTGAAATTACTGAACTCATTAATTTTTCATGTGATAAATTAATTTACTGTTTATTGAAACAGGCCTAATTCTACCTTTACATTTTGTCTCATTATGACCGCAACGTTCAATGTTTTTGGCATTGATCATCACAAAGTAGAGCATATTTATAAAGAGGAAAGAAAATGTTATCAAAATATTCATCAAAATTGAATTAATCTCAGTTCATCGGGCATTTGTTCATAGCACCCTTTACTTTAATATCTTTAAATAAAAATTCTGTGCAACAAATTGACTTCAGAAGCCAAGGGCACATGTGTATTTTGAAGCCAGCATAAACAAAACAACTTAATTGTGCACTTTACAAATGTGGTCTTTATACAAGAGAAGGTTGAAAGAATTTCCCAAATAACAATGCACATTACAATAAACACAGCATCCCCATGGTGAAACATGGTCCTGCCAGCTTTTCTTCCTCTTGCAGCTGCAACAGCAGCAAAATGTGATTTTAACAAAGTGCTAACTCATCAGGGCTGAATACAAGCCACACTCATCATAAAAACTTTTAGAAACCATCTAAGTACCTCCTTTATTGCAAACACACAATTATCCTTGGACAGGTTCACAATCATGCACTGGTTTGCCTTGTTCTAGCCCACAGAATACCAATAAAAGACCTTAAAGCTCATGGGTGTGAGCACTTCAGTGAGTATATTTATTTAGTTTCAAGAATAGAAAGATGTTCTTTAAGGTAGAAGATAAAAAATAATAGAGGGATCATGACTTTCTTCAAAACAAAATGTATTTCAAATATTTAAACAGTCAATCTTTTCAAATAGAGATAAGAAAGACTAAAACAGGAGTAACTACTGCAGTACTTTTATGTATTTCTAACATTTCCACTGAAGGAAATGTATTTCTAACATTTCCTCGTTTCCACTGAAGGAGGAAACGAGGCCTTTCCTCCTTCAATTTAGTTTGTTTCTGTTGAAACAGACCAAATAGCGCCCCCAGCACAGCATTCCAGGCCACATTCAGTTGTAAATTCATAAGCAAACGAGGCATCTGTGAAATGTACTTTGTAAATCCTGTTTTGCTTTGATTCTACTTACTAGTTGTAATTCTTGGTTTTGCCAACGTGTGGTGCTGTTTCTACATAGACATGTCTGAAGATACAGGAAGTTGAAAAAAAAAACCTCATGTTTTTGCTGGTTAGGAGCTTTAAACTAGATGGCATACAAACAATTCACATAATAGACTACTTCTCCTCTGTATATTTAACTTCAATTTTCCGTCTACCCGTTGAGAGTCCAACAGCGGTGGAAATACTCTCCTGAATACGCCGGACCACATTTTTGTTAACTGGAATAAATAAAAAACGTTAATTAATAGGGAAAAACTATCACTAACTGGAATTATATTGTGCATTTATAAAATTAACCAATTAGTATTCTTCAATTCTTGTTTATGAGTCTATTTATTAGCCTTTTGAACTGATGCATTTTGAACAGATTTTTTCCCCCTGCACAAGCAGTTTACATCAGCTGTTAGCAAATGATCGCACTCGATAATCCTCCTAGTCACAAAATGGCGACAGCAAAAGTTGTGAGAAAACACCGATCAGTTGATAACTTAATATGTTTCTTCAAAATGAGATCTTCTGTTGACTGTCCATTACCCAAATATACAAAAAAATAAATACTTTGACCTTCTTGAATTCTGCATGTAAAAATAAAGCAAAGTATGAAAAAACTAAAACTATTACTATGACTAATAAAAACTAAGCTAAAACTAAACACTATTTAACTACAAATAACTAATAAAAACTAGCAAACACACACTAAAAACTAATTATAGCTATCTAAGTTAGACAAAAAAGGCCACAATGAAATAAAACTAAACTATGATGAAAAACTCCAAACTATTGTAACCACCTGCTGTACCGTTCAGTGTAAATAAGGCATTAGATTAAAGTGAAGTGTTGTGGGAGAACAATTTAAGAATGAAGGATATAAACACATTAAAGGGGTTATTGTGAGCTTAACTGAAAAGCTACAGCTACAATGAGCCTCTTCAACTGTAAGTTAGCTCAACTGTAAATCATGATCTAATAGACATATAAATGAAGCTATATCTTCTGGTTTGTCAGCATTTTACCTGGACAGCCTCATAAAGATAGCAAATACTTATGATCCAATCTAAAGACTCATTAACTTGACAAGTGACACAAACTGTGGCAGATCCCAAACTCAGCAGTTCAACCTGCGTTGACAAAGGACTATTGTTTCTCTGTTGGATGAGCTGCAGCGCCTCAAGTGAGACAGGTCTGCTTGACGGAGTGGTTTTGCTGTCAGCTCTTATGCACGATGCATATTTCCTCAACGCTGTTGTTGTTACGAGGGAAAAAAAAATTAAAACCGCATTGGGGCTAAGAGGTGGAAAGAGGCTCGACTAATGCAGCCCCATGCTGCAGGTCGGTGAAGTTCAAAGCCATGGCGTGCAGGTCTGTTTCCCATTAAAAGCTTGTCACTCTCTTCACGTCATTGGACACAGAAAGAGAGAGAGAGAGGAAAAGCACTCCATCTGGGATCCATTTACTTTCATTATTCTGCCCGGGGACTAAGTAGACCTCCCTCCCCTTCATACCACCGTGCAAACAGAGGATGCACGGTGAGCTCAGAGGATGCAAAGAGTCTAGAAGTGCAAACGAGTTTCAGAATTTGCATAGAAACGTAAACACAAATCGCACAAACACAGAAAGGTTTTGATTCCCTGAAGGATTCCTTGAAGCAAAGAGCATGAGCCCACTCTTCATTTGCTCTCGTAAACAACAGTAAACCACAAAAAAACCAACCCCATCTTCTCTATAGGCCCATTAAAAACTAGCACGGTCCCCCCGGAGCGCGAAACTACAGGCATCCTGATGGGAACAGGGAGAGGTGAGGCTAAAGGAGAGGAGGGGATGCTTATTAAAGATCAATAAGGAGAGAGGACAGGAAGAGGGGGACGAGTCGGTTATTGGCGAGGCTTGGCGTGATGGAAACTGAGGGGGTGGGGAGGTAGGAGTGCAGGGATAAGGTAAAAATGCAGAAAGCAGCGTCTTTTGAGCATGAATGCACACAAACGTTTCCTCGTAAAACGCATTCCGGTAAAGACTTTTTTTTTTTTCATTCAAGCCATAAAATGTTTGAACAAACCGGTTCTAAGAAATGGTGGTGAAGAGTTGGGGGACTTTAAAGCACCTTGTTAGGGTCTAACACAATAAATATACTTTGAAGATCAGAATGGATATCTTAAAATCTTAAACTATAACTAAGTCTGTTATGATAACATCAGTGACGTGCGGTGAGGTTCACAGATGGCAAGGCACCGACTTAATTATAATTGGATTTCCAAATCTAGACCCCCTGCATGTTAT
>NW_006800320.1:532201-534296 GCF_000485575.1 Poecilia formosa | reverse complement strand
GATTTTATTATATATTATTTTTCCATTATGACCCCACGTCACTGGATAACATGCTATAAGTTAAATACAGGGCAATTCCAGGAGCATGTTTGAGGCTATAAGGTTGAGACTGGGGTGGAAGTCCATCGTCCAACAGGAGGGCAAAAAGCTGCTCATTGATGATGATTAGCTAGCACTGGTTTTAGTCGTTAAGTTGTCAATATAATGCACTAAATCTTAAATGGGTGCATCATATGTAAAAGAAAAAGGGACACAATGTGTTGCTGCTAATTGTCAACACTACAACAACTGAGAAACAACGTCCAAGGGTATCTCAATTTCACAGGTCAATAAGTTGTAATTACAAAAATAGTGAGGGAGAGGGAAGTAGGTCAGTTATGCTAGCTTGACTTTGACAACCTTAACCTGCTGAATTCTGTTTCTTTTCAATTAAAAATAAAAGCGAGCCACAACTCTATTCTCTAGCAGAACATCAGAGGACCAGGTGTTTAAATTAGCTAATCAACCACCGCTGTGTTCATACCATCTCTTATTAATAATTGCAAAATAAACGTTGAGCCTGAAAATACTGTAACAGATTTTTCTGTTGTTTGTGCAGTGAATTTTTTGGTGTTGTATACTGATACTCTAGTGAAACTTTTGTCAGTTGGTTGCTATGGTAACAGGCCTATGTGTAGCACATCCGACCCAGTGAATGAGAGAAAAAGAATACCAGTGGTTTTGAATTGTCCTCCTGTTTGCTGTGGGACACTGCAATAAATTAGTAATAGCCACATGTACAGATTTAATTTAGGTAATGAAATTGTTCTACAGAGGCAGCGTCTAACCCAGGCTAACATAACCCTCACTAAATGTAAGCCTTTTCATAAAAATAGCTATAAAATAGATAAATAGGAGATAAATAAATAAATAAATAAAAAGGTCAATAAATAGAGAATAAATAAGTCTTAAAATAGTTAAAAATATAAAAAGTAATAATTACAGACATTAGGAGTGTTGTATTTCATGTTATGATATTTTATTTGGTTAAAAATCTGTATTTTGTCAGCAGCTGAAAACGGTTAAGTGTGAGTAAAAACTCTTATTGTGAAGGGTCACATTGATGTGTAACCCATGTGACAGCTCCAGCCAACCGGATTGCTATGTTCTCTGGCGCCAGAAGAAGAAGCAGAGAGCGCGAAAGAACGAAGAAGCTAAGAGAGTTGAGCTGCGAACGAGAGAAAAATAGAAGAAAATCGACGATTAAAAGTCTACCTACTGCCTAGAAACATTTTTTCCATTCTTGGAGAAGGAGCGTTCTGCATTTTTTCAACCTGACTACGTTCGGGATTATGTTACATGTTACAGAACTGGACTTGGCTTTTTAAGGTTCTGCTGGAAATTGGACCGGAAAATTCCAAGTCGATTGCTGAGTTGGATTCCGCTAGTGAGAAACAAGATGGTGAGCCGTAACCCAGGAGCCCTGTAACCGTCTAGCACACATGTGTCAAACTCAAGGCCCGCAGGCCACATGTGGCCCGCCCCAGCATTTTATAGGCCGATGATTGACTTAAAATAGGTTTTGAGCACGAATTGACTACAAACTATATCTCCCACAATGCATTTCGATTGTTACCAGCCAACAATATGGCTTCTTGCCACTAGAGAGCAGCAGAGTCACCTCAAGCTGCTTATTGATTTTCCCAGCGAATAAATCTGAGATGTCTACAAGCTAACATCAAAACGTCCAAGAAAAGAAAAGTCGATTTACAAGTAAGACTGTGAATGAAGATGTGTGAGTTGGTGTCAGGGTGGCAGGTCGCGCTAGACTTTTTTTGTTATCCGTTATCTTGACCGACAACATAAAAAATTCGGTCATGTACTATTTTTATCCGTGAAATTACAATCATATTAACATCGGCTATTTAGTCGCATTTTATGCGGTTTAGTTAATATTCACCATGAATCCAGATCCCATCATAAATTAAACCGATAAATGCATCTACATTTTTCTCGTAGTGACAAAAACCACTGACTGAGGCCCCAATAACTTTTGATAAATTGAATTAAGCGACTTCACTTAAATTAGCATCACTTCACCCGCTGGGGTCTGAAC
>NW_006800320.1:517320-531421 GCF_000485575.1 Poecilia formosa | reverse complement strand
GCACTTCTGATTTGTAAAGTCATTGTGGCCCGTTGAGGGTGGCCAATATGCTGAAGTGGCCCTCGGTGAAATTGAGTTTGACACCCCTGGTCTAGCAGGAGCTACGCCCTCTGCTGGATATTGCAAATCATCCAATCTGGTATGACCTGCCCATGTTTTCCTGCTGAAATAGCAATGGATTCAGAGAAACGGGATTAAGCTTTCAGGATCATCAGAGAGAAAAGACATCGATTTGGTGCACAAATTATTCAGTCTGGATTGTTTCTGTTGTGTTTTATTGTTTTTTTTCTTCTCAAACGACATTCAATGTCTGTTATTACAGTGTGTGGAATGTAAAATTGTCTGTTGGGTTTAAATTAGAAATAAGAAATGGTTAAAACAAGAAATTAATAAACCTTAACTTCTTAAAAAGAACACTAAATAACTAAAATAGATTTTAAAAGATTGAAAACAAACTGTACATTAAATAGATTAACAGTATCAAATTGAACTTAAACAAAACTATAACCTAGGTTTAAATAAATAGTATCCTGTAATACCTAACATTAGGTTTAAATTTCAAAAAAGGGATTATATAAAATATTTGGAAAGAAACAGGGAAACTATTTTGCATTGAATTTTGTGTCATTGTATGTCAACTGTTTGTATAATTGTTGTTTCTTTTCTTTTCTACAAAATAATAAGCCGGCAGTTTAAACTTATTTTCTGGTCTGTGGTCCCTACTCCCGTAGCCGAACCTAGCACTGGTCCTATCCTATTGTGAGTTCTAGTACTGTAAACACATCGTAAGTGTTACAAGCGCAGTTACGGATAGTTAAAAAATTGATTTTTTGCCCTCTGGCGTTATGCCCGTGTGCATAATTTTTAGATGTAAACAATAACATGCACTGTACTATAACAACTATAACATAAACTGGACACTTATTGTTTATTGCCATTAAACATGATCTGCTTTGTCTCAGACACATTCCAGAGTGGGAACGCCGTCACACTGAAAATCTCTGTCTTTCTACCGGTGCAGTCAGCAGAAACGCCAGAGGTCCTGTAGTATGAACACAGACTGACCCTGTGTAGTATGAACATACTACACAGGGTCAGTCTTAACAGAATACAGTTAATTTTTTCTTAAAACTAGTTTTAAGAGTAATATAAAAGCTATTACATCTGAAGGATTGACACATTTCAAGCAGATCGTCAGCAGACATTCAACTGTTTTCTATGAATTGTGATCCATTCCTTAGAAGAATCATAGAAACGTGGATTTGGTTTGTTTCTATGTGAAAACAAGTATGCACGTGTGCATCTGTCAACTCTCCGCTGCGGCCTTTTTTCCCATAACCACACAGTTTCCCCGCGTTTCCTCAAGGTTTAATATCGCAGATGACCAAAACAACCACATGACTGAATCTTTATTGGTGCTAAACACCCACCAATGACAATTACCCAACCCACCATCAGGAAGTCAGACATCCGCAGTCTATCGAAAACGAGACCTGGGGAGTAGTTACAGTAAAACATCTGAGGCTGCTGGAAAAACCAGGGAGCAGCCAACACATGCGCTCCAAATGACAAAGATTCTGAATTGCACCAGAAGTGCGTCAGAGACAATGTGGAGCCGAGACACTGATCGGCCAGGCTGTTTGTTGTGGCTTTGTGTGAAGGAAACGAGGGGACATTTTCTAATTAAGGCTTGTGTGGATTATTCTATTGCTAATCAATAAAAAGGTCAAACCAATTAACTGAGATAAAAGTCCCTTGTTTCAGTGAGTTGCGGTTTAGAGGAGGAGGAGGAGCTTGTACCTGAACGCAGCAAGGTACTCGGCATCTCCCATAGGCGGTTCCAAGCCTCCGGTCCAGGCTATGTTCACGTTGAAGCCCTCACCGGCTCCAGAACCGACCTAAAACCCAGAAAACACAGTCAGACCCAGTGTTTCTCTGACGCTTTGCTTTTCACTAAAGGTACGACCGATTTTCACCCAACCTCAGTTGGTGAACCGCTGCCAGGGAAGAAGTTTGCATCATCATAGCGATGAAGTGAAATGTACAGAACGCTGGGGTCGCTGTAGAACACCTCCTGGGTGCCGTTACCATGGTGAACATCCTATAGAGAGAATATCCACTAATTAAATAAATAAAACACAGACAGGATAAACATTTTTATAAAGGTTTTGCTGACAGAGTACAAGTAGGAGACATCTCACCCAGTCGACGATGAGGATCTTGCTGACACTGAGCTTCTGCTGGAGCTGCTTAGCAGCTATGGCAACAGAGTTAAAATAACAGAAACCCCTAAAAGACAAACACAGAAAATTAAAAGATAAATAAAAATATGAAAAATAACAAGTTTAGTTAGAACAGAAAATTCTACAATTATGAACCAATTTGTGTTACCATTTCCTTTTGCTTGTTGATTATTTTTTTAATTCATGTTTGATGTGTTAGTAATAGATAGTACAGAATCAGTTTTATTGGGAAAATTAAAGACATTAAATATATGACTTTTTCTTGATTGAAATATAAAATGGGATCAGATCAAGGAAGATTGAAAATTAAAGAAAAAATTGATGGTTTGTTGGTTTTAAATCCAAACATAAACCATAAAATGCATAAAAAGATGGAAATATCTAATATCCATATTTTTTATCAAAGCAATATAGTACATCTAAATTAGATGGACTGTTGTCATAAGGTCCTGTTAAAATTAGTAATATCTTATATTTCACTTATGTAAATTCGGAACACAAATTCTGATCACAGACACGTTTCTCAAAATATTACCTAAATGTTTATTGCCTTTTTGCTATTGCTTTGTCAAGCTTCTATTACTAAGAAATGGTTTTATAGTATTTGCAAAGGAAGAGTTGTTATTCTTTGAAAATAGTCTCAAAACACATAAGAGTATTCCAAAAAAGGTTTTCAGAAAATAAAATCCCATAAACGAACAACAAAAGAAAGAGTGGTGCTGAATAAACGACAAGAGAGAGAAAAAAGTACATTTAGTGTGGTTGTATAAAACACAGAGCATATATACACACTCACATTGGGTTGGAGGGGTCGGCGTGATGTCCTGGAGGTCTTACCACAGCAAAGCCGTTCTGTGCAGCAGATAAAGACGTGTTAATCTGCGTCTCATTAATTATGATGCTACTGTTAGCATGTTGCATTCTAACCTGCCATAACAACTCTAATATTAAATGATTTGTTTTAGTTTTCCATCTTTAATATTATTTACTACTAACAGTAAAACAAATCTTTTATGAACAATTAGGTAGTCATGGCAAAAACACGTGATTCTTTCTACCAATGACAAACTTGTTCTTCCACTAAGCAACCTAATTCCTGCAAAGAAGTAAATTAATATATGTTCAAATTAAAAACAGGTATCTATTGTATCCTTAATGGAAAAAAACTATTATCCTGGTAAGAAATGTGACTTCTGATGATAAAAATAAATCGCTATGATTGTTAATTTTGTGTTTAAACTATAATTTTCTCTACTTTGGTTCCATAAAAGCATACATATTAAAACTAGGACCAAAGGCAATAAAATGTTAATTTCATATCATCCGTCCAAATTAAAAGATTAAGTTTACATTGAAGGACAGTGATTCTGATTGAATTGTAACTGCTGCTTCCTCCTGCTTATTGTTCTGCTACAGTTATTTTATGTTCCACAAACAGAAAAAATACATAGCAGGGCAGGTTCGCTATGCCTTAATCTGGGTTGTAGATGTACTTTACTGTAAGTACATCAAGTTTTCAACATTAATTGTAACTGAAGGAAACATTTTTATCCGACTTCAGCTAACGGTTTAGTACGGCTGCTCTTTGGTGTCTGACCTTGAGCTCTCCTTTGGCCACCCTGAATGACAGCTCGACGACGCTGCCCGCTGCCATACGTGATGCCGTGGAAGTATGCGACTCGTTCCAGATGGTGTCATTGTCCACCTGTCCATCACAACAAACACATCAACATTTAGACACACACTCCTCTACGACCAGGAAACCTCATAAATGTAGTAGAGTAATTAGAGAAATAGGTGTTACAATTACTGTAGATGAAACACAAATAAGGTTTTGTATGTTTGCCTTCTTAAAAAAAAAGCCTCCAATACATAGATATTTTGGAGGCTAGCTGTTTTCTATTTTCTTTGGCCTGGAAAATCACTTTTTGTTTATTCTCTGCACCTAAAAAAAAAAAATTTAGTCACCCTTTTGAAAATTACTTGAACTCGGTAAAAAAAAAAACAACAAAAAAAAAAAAAACATTTGGTTACATTATAGACTGCTTTCAAGTAAAAAAACACATATTTACTATAAAATAAAAACATGAGACCAAAGTGTGGTTACAAAAAGACAAATACTTTGTTTTGTACTTTCTAGGTTTACTGTTACAAAAGGATTTCAATTTGTCATTAATCAATGTTTCCACCTGCATCAACCACTGAATTTATAGGATTGTCAAATTGTAGTTGGGGGGCCACGCAAAAGCAATCCAGGAGCCGCAAATGGCCCATTGACTGCACTTTGAACAACACTGAGCTACTACTACTACTACTACACTACTACTTTCTGTAGTAGAAATTAACATTTTCGTTTTGTTTTAAATTGCTAAAATAATCTAAACATGAGGGTTTTTTTTCCCACTTCTTAATCTTCAGGCAAAGTGAATGCTACTCATAACTTCACAGAAAATAACAAAAAAAAAATCTGAATCATACCTTTAATTTTTTATATTTTATATTTTCCACATTCCATAATTCTATTTTTGTTTTTGTCCTTTTCTGTCCATCTGGCTGACAGCAAAAATCCAAAGCATATTTTTCATCCCTGGTCATGGACATGCTGCATGGACATTAGTCTGAACTGTCACGATTCGACACAGGCTGTCAGGAGGACCAATCCGCTTGCTTTCTTTCTCTCTTTGATGTCTTTCCTGTCATCTTTCTTTAAAACAATATCACCTTTCATCATAACAACAAGCTGGACGTATTAAGCAGCTTCCACTAAAAGATGAGTGTTTCCTCTTACCCCGACTCCGCCGCATGGCAACATGACAAACATCCTTTGCGAGAGAATTCCTGTAAAACAGAAACAGTTGAATCTATTTTTAGCATGTTTTATCTTGAATGTAGATTTGATGGCTCTGAATATAGAACACATTTATAAAACGTTTGGATCTATCGGCGCAGGGTGTGACCAACCAGCCAGTTTACGGTTGTCCAGTTTCAGCCTGTTGAGGGGGTTTGTGCCGTAAAGCAACACGTGGCGCTCCGTGTGGACCGACTGCAGCTCCTCCAGGTTGGCCTTCCGGCCGCGGATACTCTGCAAGAGCAAAACATGAAGGCTTCTCTGAAAACTCTGTAGATTTACATTAAATCCTACAAGGAAGGGGAAGTGATAGAACATGGATATTTGTACACAGTAACATGCAAAGTCATCCCTTAAATGCTAACTGTGAGTATGCGTGTGTGTGTTTTACCTCACACTGCCCTCTCAGGCCTCTTTCTTGCAATCGTGACCAGATGCTCTGTATTCTCCCAGCATGCTCTGGGTGACTGCTGTTGTCTCCACATGTGCATTGGTGTTTTAGCATCTGAGAGTCATAAACCAGCCCTGAAGAAAAAAAAAAAAGAGACAACAAAATAATGATTAATACTGTAACATGTTCAATCTGCTCATATTCAGGAAAAGTCCAGGACAGAAGTAAAAATCTGATCACTGTGCAGAAAATCTTTTTTTTTAAATTTGTTCACTTCCAGAAAGAATCCTATATTAACATCTAGCCTATCTGATGTTTAAAAAATTTATATTCAGATATGCAAATTAAAGGTGTTGCAAATGGGATGCATTTGATTTCTGATACCAATGCCAATGTCTGAGGTTTAGCATCCATTGATACTGATCCAATACAGAAAAACTGTGACTAATTTGGCTTAAAATGTTTCGGGGGGGGGTGAGGTTCTAACACAGACAAAAATGTACTGAGTTACGATTTTGCACCAGAACAGCAAACTGAAATACATTAATAGCTTAGCAAACTCAGTCAAACATGTAAAAGCAAATTTAATGTGTGCAGTAGTCAATTTGGGCTTGTCACAATAACTTTTGCTGGACAATCAATTGCTCCAGAAATTATTGCAAAAAAAAAAAAAAGAAGATAATATAATGTTAAGTACACTCTCTCTCAAAGATCAATAAACTTTCATTTCTAAACAACACTTAACACTTGTCTAGAACTGGAAGACATTTTAAATATCTCAAATAAACAAATAAAACAAAGAAAACAAATAAAATAGTAATAAAGTCACTCATACTGGAAAGCATTAATAAAATGGATTATAAAGTCTCAATAAACAAAATCATCCTTGAAAAAGTATTAATCATTATGAAAAACAACCAAAACTGCCAGTTAAGTGTTGAAAGCACCGGAGTGAAGCCTTTTGTCATCTGGTCTCTTTGGAAGTGAATGAGGCTCATAAGGAAAATAAACAATTATGTGACTGCAAATTATTGAGCTAACTTTGATTTATCGTGTGCATAGAAGCTGAATGTTGTTTCTCCAGAACCAGAAGACCTGAGAGGTCTGGAAGGTTGAAACAACAGATTATATGCAATTAAATCAACTATTATTTTCAACTCTAACATTATTTTAATTCATAGAATAATAATCAGTGGGGTTGGTGTAAAATATGGGATGTATTGCTTGAAAGCATGGCATTTTGCACAAATGCTAGCAGAGCCACAAAAAATTCTAATTATCTTACCAATGTCTGCTAGGAAATAATTTCATTACAGTGATTGGTTATTTACAGTCATATTTTCTTGTAGAAGATATTTTTATTACCCTGAACATTATTTTAAAAGTGAAATTTGTCCATTTTGTTGCTGTTTGAGAAATGTTGTACTTTCCTGCTGTGTTTGCTCACATCCTGTTTGTCTCCTGGGGGCTGAGCCCCTCTTTTCCCTAAATCCTAGTGACACCCCTACTGAAAAGAAATGAGATTTGTGTCCTCTCATATTTACGTCAGCACCTGTCGGACACATGACTCACCGGTGGTGAAGCGGGGTTTGCTGACAGTGTCCTGCGCCGTCAGACTCAGGGTGTTCTCAGGCGAAGTGAGCGAGGTGGAGGCCGGCAACGAGCGCGTACGCGACAGTGCCCGATGGCCGCCAGGCACGCAGGCCGGCCCGCCGCCGCGGAAAACAGGCACAGCCAGGGTTTCCATCTGCTGATGCATCTGCTGCAGCTGCTTCTGCTGTTCATATAGCAAGGACTGGTCGGAGGGAAAGACACAGAGCAGCGTCAAGGAGAGACACAACAGAGAATCTGCTTTTTAAAGAGTTATGTCGCCATCTAGAGGAATAAAGATAAACAGCAACGATCTGCCTGCTTCTTCTGAACTCTCTGTGGAGGAATGTTTGTGATTTTTTTTCCCAAACCTGGTTGAGTATGAGTGCATGCTGTAGGTTGATTTGCTCTTCGTGGGCTTTGGATCCGGTTGGCTCCGCCTCCCTCAGTGACTCCGCCCGCACTCTGCTCTGATAGCTGGTCTCCGTGGGTGAAGCTCCACCGCCATCCTCAGAATCCATATCCTCAGACGGGATCTGATGCAGTCTGGGCTTCTCGCTGGACTTGGACATCAGCTGCAGGCAGACGGAACGCCGAGATCATTCAGGATGTGAAAAAGACGATGAATTAAGAGACAGAGGGGAGAACTAAATCACATTTTTGTGGGAAAGTACACCTCTGATGTACTACTGATAATAATGAAACTGTATTTTTTATTTTATTTTTTTCAAAATCAAGCATCACACTGGAGTCATTGCAGCGCTAAAAACATAGCAGTGAAACTACATGTAAAACTGAAACTGAGGTGCACAGATTTAAAACTAACCTTAAGACTGTCAGAACATCCTAAATGTTGCTTATTATTTTTAAAAAGCATACGCAACACAGCACAGTAATTCTAACTGAATATTTAAGGATGTTTCTTTTGTATATTCTTGACATGGTGCAGGTCTTAGCTTTTATTCATAATCAAAAGAATGAAATTTGAGTTGATGAAACCTGCTCTATATGTAAACACATGTAACAAGTCTGTTAAAGTCCTGTTATAATCCCAATGAAAGCAGGATTTAAACTCTTATTTTATAACTTTCAAAATTTTTATTTTAAAAGAAAAAAATTATAATGCTCTTAAACGTCAACTGAAAGTACTGATCACCATTAAATCTAGACATTTTTTTTTTACAAAGAAAAACTGCTGTTTAGAGACACTTCCTCCTAATCTGATAGATTCTGAACTATTTTGCAGAGGAAGCAGCAAGAAGCTTTAAAACTGCAGCAGAACATGGTTCTATAGAGCACAAAGGCTGAATGTATTAACTCATATATACTTTTATTTAAAAACTTTTTTTTCACTCCACATTACGTTAATCCAGTGGTTCCCAAACTTTTTCTCCTGGGCCCCCCAAGTGGTTTCCAAACTATTTCTGGTTCTTTGCGTTTTTGCTGGTTTGCTGCCATGATCCTAACACACCTGCATAGCTCTGCCCAGCAGCAGCAGGTCTCCTTCACTGCTGCACAGGTCTGAACCCAGCGGGAGCGTCGTAGCGCTCATGTTGCGTTTAAAGGCTGCTCGGAAAAACAGGTTACCACATGTTAACAACGGATTAAACAGTTTTAACTGCTGATAAAAGTGACAGAGGACACAGATATGGGAAGTGCGGAAGCCCCTACTGTATCAAATTGACAAAGGAATAACAGAGAGTTGGCCATTCTAAGGTAAAAACCCAGCGCATACAGCGTTCATGTTTTTTTGGGGGGTTTTTTCATCCAAGACGGCTTTAGTTATACGTCAAATTATTTTACGTATAACTAAAAGTTTTTCATCAATATTATGAATTATTAACTTAAAACAAGCCCACATTTCTTGCTGAAAAGCTACTTCTAAGTTAGTTTTGTCGTGTTTCAGCTGTAATGAGATGTTTGCACTAGAAACCAGATCGTTGTGTTTTTTCTTAGTTGTGTTTTTTCTGGAACAGATTTTATGAAACGTGGCACAGAATGTGTTGGTACCTTTCCCAGGTGCGTCTGCTGCTTGAGCCTCTCCAGCAGCTGAGCGTTGTGCTGCTGCTGGAGGAGGTGGTTGTGGAGGGCCCGCGGGCTCTGGGGAAGGGGCTCCGAACGGGTTCTGCTCAGTGGCTTGTGGGCCTGAACGCCGCCTGGAGACAGGCGGTCTAACTGTGACACGAACTGCAAAGGGACGGGGTCGAGGCCTGGCACTGCTGAGAGGCAAGTGGAGAGAGGAAAATGACAAATTTATGCAATATGGATCAAATCAGCACATATATGTGCAAAACTGCACCTGCAGAACCAGATTACTTCATGAATTTTCCAGTATATAATTTCACAACATATTAATTCAGTTTAAATATAAAAGAATTTTAAGATGGGTGTATTAATCCAGCTGTTATTTGCTGTATGTAGGAGAAACATTACAAAAGTAAGCAGTTGGTGGTGGTCTAACTTGTCAGAAAGTGAAACTTTGTGAAACAGTCCATTTACAAATCATAGAAGCACAAGTTGAAAATGGAACCAGAAGTGAGAATAAAATAGCTCATTTATTATGCGACTTCTGCATCTGAGATTGCAAAGCTTTGCAGCTTGAGATGCATTTGAGGAAGTGTATGAAATAAAGATACAGACTAATATTTAGGCAACCCTGGGGCTGATGTGTAAAAAGCCTTAAAATAAAAATGATCTCTTATTTTAGAAACATGGCTTCACATTAAAAATGCACAGAAGATGCATATTTAGCCCAGAGTTAAAGTGCTGCAGATGTACTGCCGATCTGCATGTCAGGATACAAGAGCAGCCGCTCAGCTCAGAAACTAAACTGTTGGAGAAAAAGAAAGTCTGAACCGGAAGACAGGAAGAGAACTGCAGCATGGAGGGGCATCTTGAAGGTCACTGAGTCGCCATGACAACAATCAGATGCTAGCTATATGCCAAGAAGTTGTTTGAGAAACATGAGAGAAAAAGTACAAACTAGTTTCCATGTGAATCTTTCCTTATTTTGTACTTTTGCCTATCCTGAGTTTGTGAACTTTATGTTCACTTTAATATATTAAATAGCAATGTTCACTATGAAATTATGGTGGATGATTCTACATTGGGCTTGATTTGGAGAAACAGGAAGAAATGAAGGAAGGAAGTAAAGAAAGAGGTAAAAAAGTAAGAAAGAAAATGAAAGGCAGAAAGAAAGAAGGAGGAGCAGACACGTAATGGAGATAGAACAACAAAAGGAAAGAAAGAAAGAAGGAAGGAAGAACCGCAGCATAGAAGGGCATGAGGGACGGAGGAAAAACAGAAAAGGAAGGCAACAAATAAATATGGAGTAAGGATAACTAATAAATATGTTTCTTTCTTCATAATGATCCAATCCAGGAAAATACTGCAGTCAAACTCTATATTTTTACAGGAACCTGTTAACACTAAAGACATAAACGCTGAGATTTTCAGCACCAAACACTCCTAGAGGGTCAGAAGAGAACAAAAACAAGATAACTGATGAAAGCATCAAATGGCCACAGAGAACGTGTGACCTGGTTCTGTTCTGAGACATGAACATGAACATGAACCCTAAAAACAAGACATTTTAAATGAACTGTTGCAGTAGCAAGAGCTTTTAAGGAATCTACACATCTTTACCAGAGGTGTCAACAAATAGGTGTGTGTGTGAGTGTGTGTGTCTCACCACCCAGCGTGTGCATGAGTCCGGAAGGCTCTAGGATGATGACAGGCAGGTGTGGGTTCATCTGGCCTGCCTGGTCATCTCTGCTGAGCGGCAGGAAGACAGGCGAGCCCCCGGCAGCGACCACAGGAATACGGCTCATCTTGAGCGAAGAGAGCTCCACCTCAGCCTGAAACACAGAATGGAAACATAAACAGAAAACCTAGAGTTCAGCTCTGACTAGAGCTAAAGGTAAAAACTGACTAGATCACAAAGCCTGCAACAATGAGCTGATTTAAAACAAACCTTAAAAAAACCCTCAGTGCAGTTTAACAAGACCAACAGCGCTCCTGTCAAACCGTCGACTTCCCTTTTCAAAAACAGATTGGAAAATACAGAGAGGGGGATCTCTGACTAGGCCATATGTTTTGAACTATTATCCTGTTAAAAATCATGAGCAGAGGGCACCAAAACAAATCTACATCTATTTTAGTTTCAAAGTATCTTTGGAACCATGCGTATATATAAAGCTGAATTATGAACCTTTAATAAAAAACATGTTTTCTTTTTGTTTGTTTTTTTACATCTTTGTTAAAACTATCACCATGTTGTGACAGTATAATATGAGACAGATAATCTATAGAAGATGGAGCTCTTCTAGAAATAAACTGCTTGATCTCAAACAACCAATTAGATCAAGGAGGAGGGTCTTTGTGATGCAAATCATGGTTGTGTACATGTTGCTCAGACCTTTCCCCTTGCTATCTGGGAGCTTGTTCACCACACTGGTTCACCACACTGGAGCCTGTTATGAATGCTAATGCTAGTTAGCATGGCCTCGATGTCAGCAGATAAATGCCAAATGGTTTCCCAACATTAGCACAAGAAGCAGCATACATGAGGATGATTGACAGCTTTAACACCCTCCTCCTGGCTCTGATTGGTTGTTTCTGACTCGGAGTGGTGCATTTCTACAGACGGCATTAACATATAGAGGAGGTGGAAGAAATCAATCTTTTCACAGATTATCTGTCTCATACTGTTATGACGCAGTGACACGTTTAATAAATATGTGAAAGACATGTTGTTTATAAAAGTTACATACTGAAGCTTTAAGCCATGTTCCAAGGAGGACTGGTAGAACAACAGGCCCACAGAACTACAGATCCTCCATTGTACTTTCCCACACATTCATCCTTTTCGATCTCCATCTTACATGTGAAAGGTGCTGTTAGGGTTGGCATGTATGGACTTAAAGTTTTATCACAATAATTTGTGGCACTATTATGACCACAACAAATGTGATAACTATTTATTGTTTCTTAGGGAACTGTATGACTCTGACCGCATGACAGCACACATATTTTAAACTGTATTGACATTTATACATACTTTCATTAAAAAAAACAATGTTTAAAATAGTAAAACTAACAATCCTGACAGTTTTGAGGAGTTTCAAACATTAACTGGAATTTATTGTGATAACAATAAATCAAAAATTCTTATAATTTTAAGAAATGTATTGCAATAAATGATAAAAGAAAGAGGTAATCTGAATAAAGGCTACATGAACCAAACATGTGCTTACCCTGGGGTTGACTGGCAGTCCCAGTGTGATGGTGGGCAGAGTGGATGGATTCTGGATGGTGAAGT
The DNA here is from genome assembly GCF_000485575.1 of Poecilia formosa. NCBI lineage: Eukaryota > Metazoa > Chordata > Actinopteri > Cyprinodontiformes > Poeciliidae > Poecilia > Poecilia formosa. The sequence continues at coordinate 519,029 of NW_006800320.1, read as the reverse complement.
TAGACAAGGTCCCATCTCTGAGCAGCAACTTCTGAGCCTGGCAACACCAAACAGGTACTGCTAAAGTAACCAACATGAACTCAACACTTCTTTTTAACGTGATTAATATATGCTGGATTTACTTTATTTATTTTTTATCTGTTCACAAGCCAGACAGTTTGTCCTGATAATATCTCCTCCATAAAATGTCAGAGTTGTTCAGTAGTTAGTATTCAGGAGTCTGAAGAATGGCAGTGCAGACTGATGAAGACCTTCATCTCTGATTTAACCGACCTGACACCCGACACGGCAGCCCATGAGTCAAACAGCAAGGCAGGTGTAACAGAGGGCGACTTTCCGTGATTAAATGAATTATGCGCAACCAGCTGACAAACAAGCTCCTGTGTCGCTGCTTTAAACATGTCATTACTCAAAGTCCTGACAAAGTTAATGTTTGCAGAGCAGCTTCTCACCTCAATCAAAGCATGTTTTCTTTTTTTTTTTCTGGCTTTGACACTTAAAAAGAAGATTCTAGATCAGAGATATTCAAACTTTTTGTAACATTGACCAAAATCCTCAACAAGACAGTAATTGCGGGATATTTTGACTATTTTCAGAAATAAATACATAAATTAAATCACTCCTTTTTTTGAAACTCTGTATTCAGCTGAGTTCTAAGAATTGTAATTAAAAGCAGATTTGGGTGCACTAAGGCCTGCTTTAGTGTTTAAAGCAGTGTTTCTCAACCTTTTTTGGGCCAGCGCCCCCCAGCCTTTATCCAGGTCCCTCACCGCCCCCCACCAAAGAATTTGCAGGCTACTTTGCACTGACCATTATTTTATCATTAATATTACTATCACTATTGTAGATGTTTTGATTTTTATGCTTGTTTCTGTATTTATCATCAAAAATTATTTCCCAGAGAACAAAAAAGTAATGGGAATAGAAATTATTTTCACAGGTGTTTACAAAAAATGCAATGAACATTCAAGTTAAATTCAGTAGGCCTAACAGCAGCCAATCAGAGTGGAAAAAATATTCTTACTTTGTGCCATTTTCTAGTTGTTAAATCTTGCACAAAATGACCAGATAAAAGATGTACAACATGCCAGTTTAAACTTTGAACTATTTGCAAAACGTCTGAGCTCTGCAACATTAAAACATGGATAGAACCGTAACTACATTAATCGTAGCTCTTCTTCTCTTCAGTGTTTGTCAGTTTCTGGTGGTGCAGCTCTGTGCTGCCTTCAGGAGAATGGGACATCAGAGTATCATCCATAAAACTTCACCCACATGGCATTTATTATGCAAACCAGAGCTTTCAGTGGAAAAACAAAAGTTCCAGATCCTTTTAATGCCGTACAAATATGAGACAGAAACATAGATTATATCTTTATATAGACCTGTCCACTGATTTATAGATTAATAGTTTTACTGGACAGAAATTACAAAGAACAAATCTGGTTCTTAATCAAATCCTAATGAGTTAAATTGAAAGTGTCATGGACTCATCAGCCTCATGACATTAACACTGACATGAAAAATAATAGTGAAGAAATAAATATATCAAATCTAATTAAAAACATAAATAAGTGATCAGTTCTTTACTGTTATGGTCTGTAAGATATATTTATTCTCAGTACTAGATATGGTCTCAACAAACCCATGACATTTCAACAATATTATTTTACCTTTTATCTGGAAATAGTGTCTGTTTATTCTTGTCATAC